>NW_021158360.1:0-1325 GCF_002837175.3 Physeter macrocephalus | reverse complement strand
CAGGTGAACTTCATCGGCCATCTCTCCTCCCCTGTCAGTCCTAAACACCCCCTCCCCTTTCTGGTACTGCTGCCAGTTACTGGTTACTAAGTGTCCTGGAGCAAAGGCTATCTAATAGGAACAGGACAGAAGGGTGGTCAGAACTCTCCTGTCAGGCCAGGCTGCTCCCTGCCCCCAGGCCACATGTACATTCTGGTCAAATTATAAGGACAGCAATGCCTGCCAGGATGTCCCAAAGGAAGGGCTAAAACAAAGACTGTCCTCAGGCTCTCTCACTGCTAGAGCCTAGCAAGTACTCAGGCCCAGAGGAGAGATACAAAGGGTCTCAGAGTGCCTGGGGTATCCTGGGTGCCCACATCATATGTGTCAAATGAATGCATTGAGAGAGACATCCATATTGAGTTGGCCAAAAGGTTCATTCTGGCTTTTCCATAGCATTGTAAGAGCGGAAAAACCCGAACGAACTTTTTGGCCAACCCAATACATACATACATACATGTGTACGTACATACATACACACAGAGATAGATACAGAGATGATGGATGGATAACAGGAAGTTTCCATAGTTCATCCCTTTTTGACCTACTCAGCTGAGTCTGATCTAGGGCTGTTTCCAGTCACCGGTTCCAGCTATTCATTCATACCCAAGTACACACTGCTCAGGTCACCACTGCAGGAATGGGAGGGGAAGGGGCACAGCCATTCCTATTAGAAGCTCCTCACTGTGATGGCTGCAGTCCCATAAAAATCTGTACAGAGGATAGGGTAGGTGTTAGCTGCCCCAACTGCAGATAAAAGTGAGACATAGAAAGTAGTAGACTGTGACCATAGAACAGGCAGTTGGTGGCTGCAGAAGGTCTTAGAACCCAGGACATCTGGCCCCTAAGCTGCAACACTCTCCTACAGCCGGCCTCCGCTGCCACGGGACAGAGTGAGCAGTGAATGTGAACTTGACTTCACTTATTAATCATCCAGCCTCCACTGTCTCTCACTGTTGGGGGAAGAGCTCTTTCCTGCTTGTTGTCCTAAGAAGGGCAAACAACAACCAAATTAGCCAAACAGGCCAGCCCTGAACAAAGTTCCAAAGTGAAGGCCTTTGTTTGTTTGTTTGCTTGCTTGCTTTCAGCCTGTCCCAGGACCCTTTATCTCCATCAGGAATGCTCTCTTAATTCCTGAAGAGTCTTTTTGGTAGAGATAGTGGAGGAAAGAGAGAGCACTGGCCCTCAGGCCTAGATGCCTTTAATAAACTCATTCATGTTGCTACACAGTTTCTTTTTAAAGTAGGGCAACATCCTAAGAGAAGTCTTTTTTTTTTTTTTTTTTT
>NW_021158359.1:0-1325 GCF_002837175.3 Physeter macrocephalus | reverse complement strand
GCCTGGGCTGGGTGAGGGTTGGGAGTTGACTATTTCATGCCCAGACTGCCCAGTAGGCTCCCTGTTTCAGCCCTGTTCTCACTCCACCCTCTTTCCTACCTGGCCGTCTGAGTTCAGAGGCCCTGCGGTTCCTCTGGGCAGTTGGCTCCATCCTCCGCTGTGCCCCTAGGTGTCTGTTCTAGGTCATTGGTTCTCAATCTTGGCTGCACGTTGGGCTCACCGGGGTCATTAACAAAGTCCTGTCCCCTGGGCGAGACCCCAGAGATTCTGAGGTAATTGGTCTGGGGTCTGGCTCTGCCTTACTAGGCAGCCCTCTTCCTTTTCTCTCTGAGATTCCAGGCATCTCTGGTCTGCTGATTAGTTGCCTCCCTGTCTCTCTTTGATGTGATCGATACACTTAAACAAAATACATTTACTAGAGTCTTAAGGTTCCAGGGAAGGAGAGGACACACATGCATTTACTTGGTTCGTGAACATCTTGAACAAGAAGTGCAAAACCTAGTTTCAGTCTACGTGTCCAACTTCACCTGCAGCCTCTCCTTTGCACTCTGTCATTTAGCAAATACAAACAAACTCCAAAACCATTCCCTTTCACCCATCGGCGCGCTGCTCTTTCCCACATCTGTGACGTCACTCACGCTGCTGCCCGGGTAACGTCTAAGGGCAGAGGCGAGCTGCGGGTCAGCCTCTGCGTCTCCAGACCTCCCCTCTGCTCTGAAACGGCTCCAACACTTTCAAGCTCCTCATTCTCACACAGCCACAGTCAGAGGCAAGAGCCAGGGGGCAGCGAGGGGCACGAGTTTCTCCTCTCCCTCCTTCCTCTTGTCAGGTGGGAGTCGTTCTCAGAAGCTCCCAGGAAACTTTTCTTACCTATCACTGGCCAGAATAGGGCCACATGCCCGCCACCAGAGAGCAGGGGATGTCCCCACCTACATCCCGGATCCAGGTATCTCGTCTTGACAGCAGAGCCAGTCAGGGCTCTGTTAGTAAGAAGAGGGGAGGCTCTGGGGGAGGAAGTGGATGCTGTTGATCACAGTATTTTATTTCTCCGTTCCTTCTGTGTCTTCTTTGGGGAACTAGTTATCTACATGTTTGGTCCCCACTGTCGGTCCATTTTGCTCTAATTGCTTCCCTCTGGTCTTCTATGTGATTTTCTCATCGTGTTTCCCATCACTGATGGAGTTTTCTGTAGTGTTGATTCTGTTCTTTGTATTTTAAGTTCTGCAAAAGAATTAATTTTCTCCTCAGTTATTTGATGTGCTGCTCCATCCTCCAACCCCCTTCATATTCTGATATTTTAATTCAGCTTTCACCTCTGGTTTCAT
>NW_021158358.1:0-1326 GCF_002837175.3 Physeter macrocephalus | reverse complement strand
TAATTTTATTGATTTGAGTCCTCTCCCTTTTTTCTTGATGAGTCTGGTTAAAGATTTATCAATTTTGTTTATCTTTTAAAAAAATCCAGCTGTAAGTTTCATTGATCTTTTCTATTTTTCATCTCTATATCATTTATTTCTGCACTGATTGTTATGACTTCTTTCCTCCTACTAACTTTGGGTTTTGCTTATTCTTCTTTCTCTAGATGCTTTAGGTGTAAGTTTAGGTTTTTTATTTGAGAATTTTCTTGTTTCCTGAAGTAAGGTTGTATTGCTATGAACTTCCCTCTTAGAACTGCTTTTGCTACATCCCATAGGTTTTGGATCATTGTGTTTTCATTATATTTGTTTCTACATGTTTTTCCTCTTTGATTTCTTCAGTGATCCCTTGGTTTCTCATTAGCATACTATTTAATCTCAAAGTTTTGTGTTTTTTTACAATTTTTTTCTTGTAGTTGATTTCTAATCTCATAGTTTTGTGGTTGGAAAAGATGCTTGGTATGATTTCAATTTTCTTAAGTTTAGTGAGGCTTGCTTTATGGCCCAGCATGTGATCTATCCTGGAGCATGTTCCATGTGCACTTGAAAAAAATATGCATACTGCTGCTTTCATATGGAATGCTGTATAAACATCAACAAATTCCATCTGATCTAATGTGTCATTTAAGGCCTGTGTCTCCTTATTGATTTTCTATCTGAATGATCTGTCCATTGGAGTAAGTGGAGTGTTAAATTCCCCGTCTATTATTACGTTTCTGTAAATTTCTCTTTTTATGGCTGTTAACATGTCCTGTATTTATTGAGGTGCTCCTATGTTGGGTGCATATATGTTTACAATTATTATATCTTCTTTTTCTTTTAATTTAATTAAATTAATTTATTTTTTATACTGGAAGTTCTTATTAGTATATCTACTTCTTTATTTGATCCCTTGACAATTATCTAGTGTCCTTCCTTGTCTTTTGTAATAGTCTTTAATTTAAAGTCTGTTGTTTTCTGATATGGGTATTGCTACTCCAGCTTTCTTTTGATTTCTATTTGCTTGGCATGTCTTTTTTCATCCCCTCAGTTTCAGTCTGTTTGTGTCCCTAGACCTGAAGTGGGACTCTTGTAAAGAGTATATATATGAGTCTTGTTTTTGTGTTAATTCGGTCAGTCTATGTCTTTTGGTTGGAGCATTTAATCCCTTTATGTTTAAGGTAATTACAGCTATGTATGGTTTTATTTGCCATTTTGTTACTTGCTTTGGATTTGCTTTTGTAGGTTTTTCTTTCTTTTTTTTTTTTTTTTGCGGTATGCAGGCCTCTCACTGTTGTGGTCTCTCCT
>NW_021158357.1:0-1326 GCF_002837175.3 Physeter macrocephalus | reverse complement strand
CTAGTTAGAGGAAAGATCAGGGAGGCTGGGCTCAGTCCAGATATACAGGGCCCTGAGAGAGGCCTGTCCCATTACACTGTAAATTTGGCTACATGGGAGAAGAGGGTACAGAAATGGTAAAGGAAATAACTTTAAAATCCAACAAACATAATCACTATTATGGGATTTGGCTTCTTACTTTTTTTCTTCACTTCTTTATTTCCTTATCTCTGCTCTTGCCTTTGTCACTTTGGAGCCCTTCATTATTCTTTAGGATCCTCTCTCAGAAACTGCACTCCAGCCTGCATCTCTGTCCACAACCTTCATGACCTATCCTTATCCTGCTGTAACTTTCCATTTTTCTCACTATGCATTCTCCTACATCTCATAAACCCAATCACGTGTTAAGCTAAATCCTGCTAGCCTATCCTAAATCCGTTTATCAAACATTTCTCTATAAGCTCCTCAGTCACAGCTCTTTTCCAAGAAACCAATGTCCACTTTTCCTCTATCAACACACTAACGAATCTTCTCTTTCTTCTCAAAATGTTCCATTTCCCTCTTTATCACTCTTCTTCACTTCCTTTGGTCCTGGTCTCCGCCTTCATCCCCAGTAGCTCTTCATTCCCACTCTCTCTTCTCTTAGGCAAAGATGCTCTCCTTTCCCTCTCATATTTACCCCTTCAGGGTCAGTAACGTTCTGCTTGTCTCTAATTTCTCCTCTCTGATTTGCAATACTTCCCCTATCTGCTTCTCTTTCCTTCTTTACCTTAAATCCTTCATCTGCCTCATTCACTGGTACCTTTGTCTATAATCTTTCTCTTCCATAGAAACGGATTCATCAGTATTATCATTCACTTCATCCAAGACATCCTCCTCAACCTCCACCCCTTCCTCAATCTCTTCATTGTTCTCCTCTACCTTTTCAAAAGGAATGTCCATCTCAGCATCAGTAATTTTCTATCAATCTTTCATCACCAGTAACTTCCACCACTCTTTCAATTTTCTCTTCATTTATGCTCCCCATTCTTGAACCCTCCAATTTCTCTCCACTAGTCGCCAGCTTCTCTCCCCTGGATCCCCGCCTTTCTCTGCTGAACACCAGCTTCTCTCCACTTGACCGCAGCTTCTCTCCATTCGACCTCAGCTCCTCTCCACCTGACCTCAGCTTCTCTCCACTCGACTTCAGCTTCTCTCCACCCGACCTCAGCTTCTCTCCACCTGACCTCAGCTTCTCTCCACTCGACCTCAGCTTCTCTCCACCCGACCTCAGCTTCTCTCCACCCGACCGCAGCTTCTCTCCACCCGACCTCAGCTTCTCTCCACCCGACCTCAGCTTCTCTCCAC
>NW_021158356.1:0-1327 GCF_002837175.3 Physeter macrocephalus | reverse complement strand
CTCCTCTCACCTTCCTCGGAGGCTCTAAGGGTGAGCTGAGGACAGAAGGAAATGTGCTTTATTTCATACCCCCACGTCATACCCCCACGTCAACCTACCACTGGATGCAAGATTCTCTGGGAAGGGAATGTAACCTAGGGCAAGGTGACTCTTGTCAGTCAAAGCAATCCCTGAAGATGGCTGATAGCTGAGGGTTTCTGCCAGCAGCACTCCCAAATTCAGGCTGCATATCTGTATCAGACAGGGTTCACCTAAGAAGCAAAACCTGTAGGAGATAAATACTAAGAGATTTTTTGCAAGGAATTGCTTTACAAGATTATGGGGCTGACTAGGCAAGTCCAAAATCCATAGGGCAGGCTATCAGAAAGGACAGACTAGAGCTCTTAAGGCATAGGCTGAAATTGCTGTCCACAAGAGGAAGAAAAAACTTCAGGGAAGCCTCAGGTCCACTCTTACGGCCTCTCAACTGATTGGATCAGGACCACCCAGATTATCTAGAGTAATCTCCCTTACTTAAAGTTAACAGATTCTGGACTTCAATCACATCTACAGAATACATTCACAGCAACACTGATATTAGTGTTTGATTGAATAACTGGGGATACCAGGCTAGTCACATTGACATATTAAAAGACCACCTCACCATCATGGTATCCACTAAAGTTTTCAAAAGGTGGAAGGCAGAAATGAGTAAATAAAATTTAATTTCTCTTATACACACAACTGTAGTTCAGTGGGACTCACTAATTTTTTTGGTGTTGTGCAAAAAAGCCTTTTCTATATCTAAGCACTACCTTTCAAATATGTGACTATGATCACTTATGCATGGAATGGCCAAAATATTAACATATTCTGATTTTTGTAACAGAATCTCAATGAGGGATGATATTCAAAGTATTTAGCAACAGGAACCACTATGACCCTAGCCAGTGAGAACAGATGCCAGCTATGGACCTTTGCTAAAGCCACACAAGTATCAATACATACCGCCGAAATCAATCCTGCTCCCAACTGCCTGGGAACCAGCTCTGCCTGAATCCTTATTCCCACGTGGTCAGTTCACCCTCGGTGGTGAGTGTGTAGTATCAACAAGGCAAGCAGCCCCTTCATGCACACAGGGTGGCCTCAAGCTGGGTGAGTGCTTTCTCAGACATCTGCTGGCTGGTGGCAGAAAACTAAAGCTATGTTTCTCGAACTTGTGGTACCAAGGCTCTCCAGCAATTTTAGGAAATTAAAAAAAAAAAAGGTTGCATCAAAAATTTAAAATTGGGCTTCCCCGGTGGCGCAGTGGTTGAGCGCCCGCCTGCCGATGCAGGGGACACGGGTT
>NW_021158355.1:0-1327 GCF_002837175.3 Physeter macrocephalus | reverse complement strand
TTTTTTTTTTTGTCTGTACCGCGCTGCTTGCGGGATCTCAGTTCCCTGACCAGGGATTGAACCCGGGTGCTCTCTCTTCTTTCCTTGGTTAGTCCAGCTAAGGGTTTGTCAATTTTATCTTTTCAAAGAACCAACTCTTAGTTTGCTTCATCTTTTCTATTGTTTTTCTGTTCTTTATTTCATTTATTTCTGCTCTGATATTTATTATTTTCTTCCTTCTGCTAACTTTGGGCTTAGTCTGTTCTTTTTCTAGTTCCTTAATGCATAGAGTTAGGCTGTTTATTTGGGATCTTTCTTGCTTCTTAATGTAGGTCTTTACTGCTTTAAACTTCCCTCTTAGAACTGCTTTTGCTGCACCCCTTAAGTTCTGGTAAGTTGTGTTTCCATTTTTGTTTGTCTCAAGAAACTTTAAAATTTCCCTTTTAACTTCTTCTTTGATCCACAGGTTTCTCAGAGCCCCAGTTATTTACCCTCCTTTTATCCTTGCCCTTTAACATAAACTTGCAGATTCTTTCACTAAAGTCATAGAGTCTATTTCTTTATTCCTTGAATCTGGACTTGCCTTGGGATTTCTTTGTCTCAAAATTATATTATTTTCTTTAATCAATGTTGTTTCTGGTTTGTTCTTTGGCCAATGGATAAATAGCAAACGTGGCACAAGGAGGAACTTGAAAAGTATTAGTACAATTGGGCTTTCCATGCTCTTGCATGTTGCCTTCACCATGAGAAGTCCATGTTTGTGTCAACCAACTGATCCCAGGATCAGAAATGCCAAAGCCATCCTAGCTGAAGCCATCCTAGGTTATTCAAGAATCATCAACCCTCAGAAAATTAGTGAACTCAGCCCAAATCAGCTGAATATCTTAAACTTTTGAGTGAAATAAATATTTGTTAAATAAAATTTCATTGTTGTTTGTTGTATGACGTTATTTGGCAAGAGATAACTTGTATACTCCATTCAATGGTGGTTATGCTGAAGCTGGTCTATTAAATTTCTTTCTTCGGTCTTGCCATCTTTCTATGATTTCCTTTTCCTATGCTTAAATAAGCACAAGGGAAGAGCGATATACATCCACTGCCTAAGCAGATTGTCAAGAACAGTGAAGAGTCTGAGACTTTACCTTGCTCGCAAGCTAACAACTTAGTCTGCCAGTTTCAAGGATGCTGGTAGAAAACACAAGACCCTTGCATCAGAGAAGAGTAGTAGTTTATTACTCACAGCCAGAGTGTAGCCACAGTATCATTAATTTTGTGCTGCCTCCCCAATCCTCAATTCCCACAGGGAGTGACGAAGAGGGCCAGATGATAACTGCATATGAAATGGGTT
>NW_021158354.1:0-1327 GCF_002837175.3 Physeter macrocephalus | reverse complement strand
AGATGTGGCCTCTTGGGGTTTCTGTAAGCATCTGCTTACTATCTGACAGTGGAATAAGCCTCCTTCAGCTCAGAGGCTCTCCAGCTGGACTGCACAATAGAATCACCTAGAAAGCTTTAAAAACATACGTATGTAGGCACCAGATCAATTAAATCAGAATCCCTAGGAGTCAGACCTGGGCATGGGTTGCTTTAAAAGCTCCCCAATTGAATCAGAAGTCCAGCCAGGGACTGACAGCCATCACTTCAGCCAATGGAGAAACTGTAAACCATGAAAACATTGCTATGAAATAATAGAAAAAAATATATATGGTTCTCTGTTCCCCGTTTCTGGCACAGAGCCCCGCAAACTCTTGTAATTTCCTAACAGCACTAGGGGCATCTTTGGTTCTAATATTTGGTCTTTGACTCTGGTTCCTGACACAGAGCTCCTAAATGCCTTAGAATTTCCTAGATGACAGGAATGTCTTTTGTTCTAATGAGGTGACTCTTGTTGGGCTCCTGGATGGCTTCAGAATGCAGACTGGTCACCAGAAAGATCAAGCCATGATTAGAAACTTGGAACTTTCAGCCCCACCCCCATCCTCTGGGAAGGGGAGAGGTGCTGGAGACTGAGTTAATGACTGATCATGCCTGTGTGATGGAGCTTCCACAAAAATCCCCAAAATACAGGGTTCAAAAAGCTTCTGGGTTGGTGAACATATCCATGGGCTGGGATAATGGTGCCTGCCAATTCCACAGAGACAGAAGCTCCTGCACTCAGGACCTTCCCAGACCTCGCCCTATGAATCTCTTCATCTGGCTATTCATCTGTATCCTTTCTCATCTCCTTTATCATGTAATAAACTGATAAATGTGTTTCCCTGTGTTCTGTGAGCTGTTCTAGCAAATGATCAAATCCAAGGAGGGGATCGTGAGAACCTCCAATTTGTAGCCAAGTCAGCCAGAAGTTGTGGGTAAACTGGAGACTTGTGATTGGTGTCTGAAGTGTGGGGGCAGTCCTTAACCTGAGCCCTTAACCTGAACTTGTGCTAACTCCAGGCAGTTAGTGTCGGAATTGCTTGGTGTGGAAAACCTACCCATCTGGCGTCAGAAGCATCGTGAGTATAAAGCAGAGTGAGAGTAAAGGAAAACAGAGAGTTTTTCCCTAGACAATTGCCTAAACGAAATACATAAAAATGGCCATTAATCACCTTACCACTAGTAAATAAAGGCACTCTTGATGAACTTTTCCCAAGATAAAAAGCGGTAAGAATACAGTACATTAAAAAAAATAATAAAAAGCTAAAAATAGAACTACCATATGATCCAGCAATTCCAATCCTGGG
>NW_021158353.1:0-1327 GCF_002837175.3 Physeter macrocephalus | reverse complement strand
GGGGAAGGGGGGTCAAGCATCTCTCATTGGACACTTGGAACAGTCCAATAGTTAGGAGAGAAGCCTGAGTAGAAAATGAAGCACTTTGCTGAAAATCCCTTTGGACTAATAATGCCTATCTCCTGGATACTCACTAATTCATAAAAATATTAGGTTTATTACTTTAGGGACCTGGTGGGGAAAATAAATTCCTTCCTGATATCCGGCTAAAATTTCCCCTACAACAGGGATTACAGAGAAAGGCCCCATGGCCCCTGTATCTTTGGTAGAACTGCTACCTTCAACAACAAACAAAACACCAGCAAAGGAATTTACCACAGGCTGTGAGGCAATGCACAGAGCGATGGGAAATCCCTACAAGGACAGAAGCCAGGCACCTCTGGCTCCAGGCGGCACACGGGTGGCAAGGGTGACACTGCTGGAGGGTGTTCAGTGCTCCCAGCAGGGGAGGGAGGGGCCCTGCTTGCCCTGGGGAGAGGCAGATTCCCAGAAGAAAAATGAGGGTCTTCTGGCCCAAGAAGGGGGAAAGGAGGAAGCTGCCAGTCACTCCCGTGCAATCTGCTTTGGCCCAGGGTGGCTCAAGTCCCCGTATAAGAGAGAAGTTGCTGAGGCCACATAATGCCTCCTGCCCTTTGCTTGGAGCAAGGAGGAGGCTCTTACAGGATCCCAGGAGTGGAGACACCTCCTGCCACCCCAACGCCTGTGGCTGCCCTCTGGGGGCCCTGCTGCCCCCGCCCAGCTGGCCCTGCTGTGGGACTGTTTTGGCAGAACTGTGAAATGCTCCAAGCTGTTCTGAGACAAGTATCCTAGGAGAAAGAGCACGGATGGTCCACTTCTGCAGGGAGGCTATTAGTTTATCTCCAGTATTAGTTTCCTATCGGTGCTGTAACAAAGTACCACAAACTTGGTGGCCCCAAACAACAGAAATTTACTTACACACAGTTCCGGAAGCCAGAAGTTTAAAATCAGCAAGATGTTGGCAAGGCTAAATCAAGGTGTCAGCGGGGCTGTACTTCCCTCAGAGGCTGTAGGGCACAATCCGTAATTCCTTGCCTCTTCCAGCTTCTGGTGGATGCCCACACTCCCTGGCACGTGGCCACATCACTCCAATCTCAGCCGCCTTGGTCATAGCGCCCTCTCCTTTTCTGTGTCTAATCTCCCTCCACCTCCTTCCTATAAGGATCCTTGCAGTTACATTTAGGTCTACATGGATAGTCTAGGATAATCTCCCCATCTCAAGATCCTTAATTTAAAATCTTTGCCATGTAAAGTAACGGTCACAGATCCTGGGGCTGAGAACATGTGTATCTTGGGGGCCACTACTGAG
>NW_021158352.1:0-1328 GCF_002837175.3 Physeter macrocephalus | reverse complement strand
AATAGATAACTAATAAGAACCTGCTGTATAAAAAAATAAATAAAACAAAATTTTTTAAAAAAAGGACTAGCACTTGATACTATTGACCTCCCCTCCCTTGGCTTCTAAGGTACTACAGTTCCTGGTTTTCCACTTAACCACTATGCTCATCTTTTCTGAGATACTGTCTACTAGCTTCTACTCTTCCATATGTTCCCTAAATATAATTCTTCCCCAAAGTTTTTTATCCAATCCTCATTTCTTCTCATTCTACTTAATTCTACCTGGGAGAGCTCATCTAAATCTTCAATCCAAATTTTCCTCCTGAGCTCTAAAACTGTATACCAAAAGTTTACTAGTCACTGACCTTCAACAAGCAACTTAATTTGAATTGAAACTTTCCATCTTCTCCTGCATAAAAACACTTTAATGGCTTCCTGGCTTTAAGATAAAATGTGATTTTAGAAATAATTTATATTTCCAGACTGTATTAAACCTTTATTAATGAGAATTTATTTAATAGCTCAACCTTTAAAAGAAAAAGGATATGAGCACATTATTGGGATTAAAACTCCTTATTATGGCACACAGATCCCATCATAATTTGGCCCCTGCCTACCTTGCTAGCCTCAGCTTCCTACCGCTTTCCCACATGCTCTGGCTTTGCTGAACTTCTTGTCATTTCCAAACTATGCTACAACTTTCCTCCTTTTATGTCCCTGTATATAAGCTGTTCCCTTTGCCCTTATACTCCCCTTCTCCTGTTACTCCATCTTTGCTTGGCCAGATAGTACTCATTTTTTCAGGCTCAGCTCAAGTGTTTCTTCCAGAAAGTTCAATGTTATCTTCTCAATCTCTGTATACCTGACCTCTTCCCCACTCCCAATAAATAGGTAAGTGAAATGACAGAAATAGGAGAACTATAGGCCTACTCCTTTGGCTTCAGTGTTACCCAGACTTCCTGATTCTTCTTCTCATATTTCTTTGACTGTTTTTCTCTGTTCTTTGTCTGCTCCTTAACTGTCACTATACTACAGGGTTCTGACCTCTCCCCCTGTCTTCACTGTATGTTTTCCTTGCGTGATCTTAACCATTAACTAGTCTTATGGTTTAAACTCTTGCCCTGTATACTGATATTGCTTAAATCCTTACCCTTAGACTAGAATTTTCTTCAGATTTATATGTTCTGCTGTCTTCTAAATCTCTCCTACTCTGAAAACTGTCATTCCATACCCTCCTCCACAGCCAGTCTTTCCTCTTCTATATTTCTAGAATCCTTGTTCCCTTAGTATTCTTATTTGTGCTATCTCAGTTCATGCCCTCGTCATTTTTTTTTTTTTTTTTTTTTT
>NW_021158351.1:0-1328 GCF_002837175.3 Physeter macrocephalus | reverse complement strand
GGGCGGGGGGACGGGAGTAGCGCGCCGGGGAGGAAGGGAGACGATGGAGAGGAAGGAGACGGCGCCCAGGCTTCCCCGAGGGACGTCGCCTCGCGGCCTCCGTGCGCCAGTCCCCGGATGCCTCCAGTCCCGCCTGACGGTCCGGACCGGTCCCGCCTCCCGCCTTCGCGGCCCGGGAAGCTCGGCGCCTCCGGCCCTCGGAGCGCGGAGACGGAGCGGGGTGGGCGGGGAGCCAGCCGGGCGGGCGCGTCACCGCCGGGGGCCCCCTGCCCTGTGACGCACGCGCGGGGAGCGCACGGCCGCCGCCTGTCTCCGGCCCTCGGAGCGCGGAGACGGAGCGGGGTGGGCGGGGAGCCAGCCGGGCGGGCGCGTCACCGCCGGGGGCCCCCTGCCCTGTGACTCGCGCGCGCGCTCAGGGCGCGCACGGCCACCGCCTGTCCCCGCTGGGCCCGGAGCCGGAGCCCCAGCCGGAGCGGAGCGGACGATGGCAGCCCTGCGGCTCCTGGAGTCTGCGCTCGGGCGCCGGGTCCCTGCCGGCCGCTCGGTGTCCGCGCTGGCGACGGGCGGTGTGTGCGGCTTCGCCAGCAGCGCCCGCGCGCGTGCCAAGTCCTACGCGGACCCCGTGGAGGCCGTGAGAGACAGCCCGGACGGCGCGAGGATCATGGTCCGGGGCTTCGGCCTCTGCGCGATCCCGGAGAACCTGATAGGGGCGCTGCTCAAGACCCGCGTGAAGGACTTGACCGTGGTCAGCAGCAACGTGGGGGAGGGGAACTTCTGGCTCGGCCTTTTCCTGGGGATCAAGCAGATCACCCGCATCGTCTGCTCATACTTGGGGGAGAACTCGCTCTGCGAGCACCGGTACCTGGCGGGCGAGCTGGAGCTGGAGATCACGCCCCAGGGCACCCTGGCGGAGCGCATCTGCGCGGGGGCGCCGGCGTGCCCGCCTTCCACACCCTCACGGCCTACGGGACCCTGGCCCAGGAGGGAGGCGCACCCAGCAAGTACTTAGAGGACGGCCACATCGCCATCCTGAGTCAGCCCAGGGAGGTGAGGGAGTTCCACGGGACAGCACTACCTTCTGGAGCACGACGTCACGGCCGATTTTGCTTTGGTGAAAGGGTGGAAGGCCGACCGGGCAGGAAACGTCATCTTCAGGGCCAGCGCCAGGAACTTCAACGTGCCCATGTGCAAAACTGCAAGAACCTCAGTGGTGGAGATTGAAGAAATTGTGGACCTGGGGTCGTTTGCCCCAGAGGACATCCATGTTCCTAACATTTACTTAGATCGAGGAATACAGGGGGGAAAATATGAGAAAAGAAATGAGCGTT
>NW_021158350.1:0-1328 GCF_002837175.3 Physeter macrocephalus | reverse complement strand
TTTGTCATAAATAATTGATTTTTCTCCCCCTCAGGTATGACTTATAAAGCATTTTGAAATTGTCAAACAGATTTCAAATTCACTATTATTGTTATGTTTAAACTACTACTTTAAAACGCATTACTGTTGTCATTATTTAATAATTAACTCTATACCCTGCGTTAAGTACCTACTATGTGCCTGACCTCAACCAGGAACTACAGCATAGTCTAATACAGGAATGAACGTTAGGCTTCTTTTTTTTTCCTTTGGGGTTTTTTTTTGCTGGTTCTTTAAGAATTCAACATTTTAAGTTTCTAGTGACTTAAGGAGAAAAGCACAAAATCAGCAGCCACTGTTTTATCAACTGTTTCAGTTCAGACTTTATCTCAAACCAGATTTTGGACAACGTTTTCTTACCGAGTACACTTAACTTATTTGGTTTTATAGACTTAGGCTAGAATGCTTCCCTGTGAAAGAGGAAAATGTTGCTTGAACTAAGATAATTTGGGAACATCTGATCCATGAGACTATGCATTTAGAAAGTATTTTATGAAGTCAGACCAATAGTCCTGGGTAATTTCTAACTCCTTCCATATTTCTGTCCGATATTCTCCACACAAATTTTTGCATTCTTGTGAAAACAAAACAAATATTTTTCCTTTAAATAACTTCTTAGGTGACACTCTTTATCAGGATTAGAAAAACCTTAGCTCTAATTGTGGCAGTTAGAGGATGGGCCAGCTTACATCAATTATACTCTGTGCAGAGGACTACGTAATGTGATGGAAACAATCATGTCTAAAGGTCAATGGAATTGAGATTTTTCTCACCTAAATAAAAAAAAACGAGAATACTGGGGAAGAGGGCTAATGATTAATTATCTTCAGGAGTATGTGCAGTGTTAAGGAAGATCCAGATGCATTCTTCTTTTCAAGTAAAGATAAAGAGCAAACAGACTGAAATTTCAAGAAAATTTAATTAGAGATAAGATATAATGTCTTGACTATAGGCTAATGAAATACTGTAACAGAGTCAATAAAAAGGTGTTTTGAAAACTCTACATTGATTAAAGGCTTTGATCCATCTAGGAGCAGAGAAGTAAACCAGACAAACTCAATTCAGCAGAATAATTACATAAAATGCAGATCGTCTGCCAATAAGGTTCTCTCCTAATAGAATCCCAGGGAAATTTTTTAAATTTTATATTAATGATATCTACAGGACTTTTTTCCCCTCTCATATTACATGTACTACTATTACCGGCAATCTGGTCAAGCTATTATTATTATTATTATTATTTTATTTTTTTTTTTTTTTTGTGGTATGCGGGCCTCCCTCTGCTGCGG
>NW_021158349.1:0-1329 GCF_002837175.3 Physeter macrocephalus | reverse complement strand
GGCCCTTACTTCATTCATGCCTTTGTGGAGAAGAAGTTGTAAATCCTTTTCCACAGAGCTGCAGCCTCTGGGAATTATATGGCTTGGCAGATGGTGGTGTGTGAGGGCTCTTCTCAATCTCTTAGGTGGCCACATGGCCTTTGGAAGATGAGAGACTGGTGTTCTGAAATCTCCAAGAGCCTCAGGCATGCTACCTTGAGGTACTATGCCTATGTTTAACGTGTGAAATAGCTCACTTTGCATAGGGGATTCTAATATGGAGTCAGGGTTGAGAACCACTGGATTAAGGATAAAGGTGTAGGCACTGCCCTTCACAGGGAGGCTACGTTGAATAATGATTAGGAGCATTATTTTGGAGTCAGACAGGCTTGTGTTTGGATGTAATCCTGCTGTTCTTAGGCATGTAACTTCTCTGGG
Organism: Physeter macrocephalus; assembly: GCF_002837175.3. NCBI lineage: Eukaryota > Metazoa > Chordata > Mammalia > Artiodactyla > Physeteridae > Physeter > Physeter macrocephalus. Next base: position 912 of record NW_021158349.1, on the reverse strand, counting down.
CCTCACTTTTCTTAGTTGTCAAATGGAAATAACAATACCTACATCATAAAGTTGTGAGGAGTGAACATAATACGATGCACTATTGTTTAGAAAGCATCTAGCTCTCTCCAGCCTTAGGTAAGTGTTCAATGAGCAGTAACTGTTGTTATTTTACAAAAGGTTGTTGAAGCCAGAAAAGCCTTCAAATCTCAGAGAAATAAATCTCTAACTGTGAAACAGCATTACAGATGAGTAGAGGGGATCTTTGGGGATTTTCATAGGAGCACTCAAATTCCTTACAGGACATTTGATCCTGTCCAAAACGTTCATAAGACATTTGGTCCACACCAAAAAGTCCTTGACATGTTTTGGACAGGACCAAATGTCTGCTAACCCTCAAATTCCACAGGAGGAGGCTCTAATCCACATGGTTGTAAGTCTGACATCTCCCTTTTTCCACATCTATCTGCGTAAGGTTACGTAAGGGGGCATTCTTTTGTTAGCTTCTACAGTTGGATACTCTGAATCCTCAAATGCCAAATATCATTGTTTAAACATTACAATGACTTCCATTAAAACTGCATTTTCTGAAAAACTGCCACTTAAGAAGCAGGAGAGAAAAGGGGAAGTTGAAGCAAAGAACGATGTAGATGAAATGTTGCATTAACTGGATTAGAAAAAGTGAATGGGGAAGAGGCTTTTCTCTATTTTCCTTACCTTGCTAATATTATCTTCCTTGTTCAGCATGCCGAGAGTGAGGTTAATCTCTCCAAAAATCTCTAAAATGGGCAGGAAAAGAAGAATTAAGAACCTGCTGAAATGCCCTCCTGTGAATTACTATGCTATGGTTACCTCTCTCTCCTTCTCATTCTCTCCTTCTCTCTTTCTCCTTCTCTCTCTCACCTCTCTCTTCTTTCCTTCTCTCTCCTTCTT
>NW_021158348.1:0-1329 GCF_002837175.3 Physeter macrocephalus | reverse complement strand
TGGCTCTAAACTCTGAAAGGATGGTTTCTCCCTTAAAACAGAAAACTTTTCTGTTTAAGATGAGATTCTCCCAACAAGACCTAGAAAACATTAGCTCCCCAGACTCCCAGAACATGTTCCCACTTTAAAACAAGCAGCATTTAATGAAACATAGATTCTTTCACTTTTTTTCCCCCGTAATCAAACTTCTTTAATAGAATTGCTGTTGTCAGTTCAAGGGCATGGGTCTACTTCAAGGCTTGTCGGCTCAGAGATGGAGAATTATAAAGGCAGTAACTCAACATTCCTGCGTCCAGGATCTCGTTTCCAGGAGAAATGTAACTGTCTGGGATATTTCAGGGCAGATCAGGCAGACATTTCTGCCATGAAAATTTGAGACAGTTTTTGATTCTCCAAAGCAGTGATTTATCCAATACTGGGCACTCCTGGAAAATCAGAATCAAGTAATGCTGCCTTTCTGCCCTAAGGACATTATCGTCTGGGCTCCAGCAGAGAGGGGATGTGGGTTATAAATGGCTTTGTCCTTGGTAGGAACAGGCTTCTGATGGTTCAGCCGCAGCGCCTTGCTCTGTGACCCCGTGCGTACGCCGGAGGGCTGCGGAGGGGAGTGAATGCCATCCTGGTCTGAATTTGCAGTAGAGACAGAGCGACCAGCAGAGCTACCAGCTGCTAATCACCCTCTGTACCCACCCAAGTCTTCGGGACACACCCTGAGCCCATGAGGCAGGCACCACAGCCACAAATATCCCTGTTTTCCAGACGAGACTCAGAGGGGGAGGGGCTGGTTCAGGGGCCATACAAGCCAGGACTCAGCAGGCGGATCCCGAGTTCCTCGTCCAGGGTTAAGGGCTGCCTCTAACATGGATAGAAATCATGCTGCGCTGATTTGAAATGGAAGACTTGAATTGGGTCCTGATTCAGCTACCCATCAGCTTGTGGGACCCTGGCCGAGTCGTCTAACCTCTCTGTCCTTCTATTTCTTCAGTGGCAATCCGCTGCCATGCGAGGTGGTGAAATAGTCATCGTTACTGCGTGTGGCGTGCCCTGGCGTGGAGAGCAAAGGCTGCAAGCAGGGAGACGGCCACCCTGCCCTCCCTAGTTGGCAGCTGGTAGCTGGGACCAGTCCACTCCCCAGTTTAAGAGTCAAATCCTCTAGAAATTGGCACACAGGGGGCGGGGTGTAGAGACCATGGACCACATGCAGCAGCAACTCCACCCCTCCCACCTTGGTCACCAACAGCAACGATTTTACTTTTTAATTTTATTATTTTTAATTAATTTTTATTGGGGTAGAGTTGCTTTACAACGTTGTGTTAGTTTCTGCTGTAC
>NW_021158347.1:0-1329 GCF_002837175.3 Physeter macrocephalus | reverse complement strand
CGGACTCCCAACTGCTGCGCCACCAGGGAAGCCCAGGACTTGCTTTTGATTCACCCTTGTTGCCTCCATTTTTCTTGGCTGGGACATCAACCCCTCCCCTTCCCCCCCCTCCAGTTCGCTCTTTAGCGCCAGACTCAACGGCCACCTCCTCCAGGCGGCCCGACCTCCTCAGTCCTGAGTGACGATTAATCCTCGCTTGTAACCCTGTGATACTTATTCTCTGCATCACACCTCTGGCATCTACACTCGTCATATCTACTCATTAATTCAGCACCCGTTCCTTGAGCACCTACTGTGTGTGTTGGAGGATTCACAATGGATCTAAAACAAGCCCTGCCATCCGGGAGCGTCTTGGAATATTGGAACAAGAAGGGACCCCCTGGTACCACCCATGAAAACCCCTGTCGTGTAGGCGGGGAGACGGAGACCCCCAGGATTATAGGACTTCTCGTCCAGTGAGGACCCAGCCCAGGTCCCCTGACCTCCAGGCCCCTGGTCTTCCTGTGATGACAGCCGTCTGCAAAGAGACGACAGATGCTTGTAAAAACCCCACCCGCATGTCACGAGAGATGAGTGTTGTTTTATTTGTCTTACAAATGAGGGAACTGAGGCAGAGAGAGATGAGTGTCTCGTGAGTGGTGGAGCTAGTGCACCGGGTAGTTTGACTCCAAATATAGGTGCCTGCGGGCGAGGGTGTGCCCGGGCCCTCGGTCCCGTGCCTCGGTCCTGACAACAGATGTCAGCACACACAGCCAGCAGATGTTCACTCAGGATGCATGGACCAAAGATGGGGCCTTCCAAGGCACATGCCTGCTGCATGTTTCATGTGCAGGGGAGGGGGTCTGTGCAGCTCTGCCTCGCCCGGAAGAGCCCTCCGGGGACAAGAAGACTCATCCTGGTGTTCCCGGGGATGGACGGCCCTGAGTGTCCAGAGCCTGGGGCCGTGTCAGCGTGCAGGCAGATGGGCTGTGTCTGGGAGCTGCCTGGGAAAACAGCTTGTTCCCAGCCCCAGCCGCGCAGCCCCCTGCGGAGCTGGGGCAGCAGCAGTGGATGCGGGGGCACTGCCTGTGGGGCAGCTGCTCCCAGAGGGACGAGGCCTTGACCGCAGACGGGAGCCATCGCCACGGGCTTATTCACACCAGCAGGAGCCCATATGTGCGCTGAGCCACTGCCCAGGCATCCGCCCGGCTCTGCATTTCCTCTGCAGCTGATGGAGATTCAGATGAAAGGAGAAATTTCCTGCGCCCTTGATCTCCAGGTCGTGTGCCTCTTCCTCTTCAAGTGTGCCCGTAGAGGGGAGACAAAGGTGCGTTCTTGGCAGGACAGGGG
>NW_021158346.1:0-1329 GCF_002837175.3 Physeter macrocephalus | reverse complement strand
TTGGGATTGACATCTATACACTGATGTGTATAAAATTGATGACTAATAAGAACTTGCTGTATCAAAAAATAAATAAAATTAAATTTAAAAATTAAAAAATAGAATGCCCTACTTCAATGTCCCACACACATTCAGACACAAAAACATAACTGTAATATCCATACTGTGACAGATACTAAAGAATATTAAAAAGAGAAGGAGAAGTAGAAGTTTATACTATTTCACCTTAGGGAACAATTTATTTCTATTGCCATTTAAAAAAAGAAACTATTATAGTTTATTAAAATAATGTGATTTACAACTTTTTCCAATTAGCTTACTGACATTCCCCAGAGAAAGCCAACTTTTCCAACTCCCTAACTACCAAATAAGCAATGTAGGTGAAAAGTCAGGAATTGGAGCACTGAAATAGGATGATATTTGGGGTTTGGAACTCAGCATCTTTGCTTACTACCTGTGTGACTGTGAACAAATTAACTAAACCTTAGTTTCTTCATGTATAAAGTAGGGGTGATAATAATACTAATTGTGTGGAGTTATTAAAATTTATATGCAATATAAGTAAAGTTGCTGTCAATGACAAATCCACATCCATTATCATTTCTGGGAATGATTGTCTAACTTCCTAGTAGCACATCCATTATCCCATTACATTCCCCCCAACAATGCTAAAAAGAAGTATTATTGTGTATTCAGAGCCTCATAAAACAGATGAAAAATCTGTGATTTACAGAAAATAAATTATTTACTCAAAGACATAGCCAGAAAGGACCAGTTAAGAGTTGTTGGACTTGATGCAGTGTTCTTTAAATTATCTTGCATCTTTAGAAGACTGACTGAAATGTTCCAGGTAGCTACTCAATAGTGGTTGAACAAGAAATCTAAAAATAGAGCTACGATATGATCCTGCAATCCCACTCCTGGGCATATACCTGAAGAAAACCATAATTTGAAAGGATAATTGCACCGCAATGTTCATAGCAGCACTATTTACAATAGCCAAGACATTGAAGCGAACTAAATGTCCATTGACAGATGAATGGATAAAGAAGAAGTGGTACATATACACAATGGAATATTACTAGGCCGTAAAAAAGAATGCAATAATGCCATTTGCAGCTTACATGGATGGACCTAGAGACCTTAGATTATCATACTAAGTGAAGTAAGTCAGACATAGAAAGACAGATATCATATTATATTGCTTATATGTGGAATCTAAAAATATGATACAAATAAACCTACCTTAACATAATAAAGACCATATATGACAAACCAACAGCAAACATTATTCTCAATGGTGAAAAACTGAAAGCATTTCCTCTAAGA
>NW_021158345.1:0-1330 GCF_002837175.3 Physeter macrocephalus | reverse complement strand
TCGGCAGGCGGACTCTCAACCACTGCGCCACCAGGGAAGCCCAATAAAATAGATTTTAAAAAGACATCAACCTCACATGATTTTCCCTCCTGCTGTGGCTCTCTCCCCGCCTCCTCTAACACACTGGTCCTCAAACTGTGGTCCCCAGACTAGCAGTACTGGTATCATCTAGGGACTTCCTAGAAATGCAAATTTGCAAGCCCACCCAAACCTACTGAATCAGAAACTCTGAGGTGGGGCTGGGCAAACTATGCTTAACAAGCCTTCTAGATGATTCTGATGCACGCACATTTTTGAGAACCACTGGGCTAATGTATTTTATTCATAATCTTCAAAATCATGACTTCCACAGTGGTGGTATTTCAAATTGTTGGAAGACCCCCTTCCCACCGCCTTTGGGAGAAGGTGTCCTCTCCACAGCTGGCATCCACTTGGTCCCACCCCAGTTACACCCTGGCACTGGGACTCAGCCTCCCTTATGCAGAGGATGCGATGGTGCCCTGGCTCCTCACTCAAGGGGTCCAGCCTCTGACAGTCATGGGCACAGTTCTGAGCTCTTAATAGATATTATCTCATTTGACAATCTCAACAACCTTAGAAGGAAGTTATTATGATCACTTTCATTTCATAAATGAGGAAACCAGGTTTAGGGGCATGAAGTAGCTCACCAAGTTCACCTAGCAAGTAAGTGGCAAAGCTGGGATTCCAGAGCATGAGCCCTAACCATTAGGCATCACCACCTTACATTGCTGTACCTTGTCTGGCTCTGACTGTGTGGCCCAGGACATCCCACTCCCTAGATCAAGCCTGCACTTGGCTTGGACCCTGTGCATAACTCCCTGTTTTAATTACATATCCAGGACCTGGAGGCTGGGGCTACAATTTACTCACCCCCAAGGATGCTCACTTTGTCAGTTAGGAAGCTTCTGGATGCAAGGAACAAATTAATGGTCCTAGACAACAGGTAAAATCTATCACTTCATCTGAAAAGGGGCTCCCAGGTAAAGTGGCTGTCTGGTGGGTTAATGCAGTAGTTCCGTGGTGACATCAAGGACCCACGCCCTTTCCTTCTTTCCTCTCAGCCATTCTCAGCATATACCTCTCTCCTCAGAGATCAGCTCGCCTCATGGTCACAGATTAACAGCTGTAGTTCCTAGCTTCATGATCAGACAAGAAGAAGAGGGGCTATTTCTTCCAGGTATCTCCTATTTCAGAGAGAGGGGTCCTTTTCCAGCAGACCTCCCCTCATGTCTCATTAGCTGAAAATAGGTGACACGCCCATCCCTAAACCAACTGCTGGCAAGGGGAAAGGAGAATTACTTGATGAGAT
>NW_021158344.1:0-1330 GCF_002837175.3 Physeter macrocephalus | reverse complement strand
TAGTTGTGGTGCACAGGCTTAGTTGCTCCACGGCATGTGGGATCTTCCTGCACCACGGATTGAACCCATGTCCCCTGCATTGGCAGGCAGATTCCCAACCACTATACCACCAGGGAAGTCCCGTGCTTGAGAGTTTTATGTAAGTCTAGACAACATCCTTCAATTTCTGGTGAGTTTGTGAACATAATTCAGCATCCTTGAATTCTGAGAACTCTGGACAGCTGGATAACCAGTTTGAGTTTCTACACCTGCAAATAGGTTTGAGTTACTAGACCTGGAGTGCCAGCCTCCTGGCAGTGGGAATTGTTTATTACACTTCCTGGCTGGTTTTAATCATTTGCCTTGGCTGCCCTAACTTAGCAGCCTCAGTCCTTCTTTATATCGCCTTCCATGATGCTATACAAATTCAAATTTTCCAAATTCAAGTATGTTTGAGAAAATATCCAGAATATATCAAGATCAAGTAGAATTAAATTAATACACTATAACTGGAAAAACATCAAGATATGACACATTTAAATCCTGCCTGGAAAGATCAAGTGGAAACTTTGCTGTTGATTTGTATATATTTTTGGATTGTCTAAGTTTTTTGGAGTCAATTTCTAAAAGACATCTTTGGTTTACAAACATAACACACTTCAAATGTAGTTTATTTCAATTTAAAGCACATGTTTTATATCATATTTATATGAAACTTTAGCTTGTTAGTTTTAGTGCAGAAATACAAATTCTTGTATGGAATTCAAAATGCTATGTCTCAAATTTACAATTTTTAGTCTGGAGTAACTGTACCGAAGAGAAAAAAAGAAAATTACATTCTTGAAAATTCAGGTAAACATTAAAAATTTAAATTGCATTATATAATAGGTTTTAAATAGGTTTTAAAATTCAGAAAGTATTTTATATAGAAACTTCAAATTGGAATGCTTTAGAAAAACAATGAAATTTATAAATGGTTCTTTTATCAGAGAGGATGGGGGAGAGGATAATTGATTTGACTCTCACTTGCCTAGAACATGGACTTTTGCTGTTAGGCATATTTTATTTATTTTTATGTATGTATGTCTGCGTTGGGTCTTCGCTGCTGCGCATGGGCTTCTCTAGTTGTGGTGATCGGGGGCTACTCTTCATTGCGGTGTGTGGGCTTCTCTTGGCAGTGGCTTCTCTTGTTGGGAGCATGGGCTCTAGGCACATGGGCTTCAGTAGTTGTGGCACTCAGGCTTCAGTAGCTGTGGCTCACGGGCTCTAGAGCGCAGGCTTAGTTGCTCCACGGCATGTAAGATCTTCCCAGACCAGGGCTCAAACCCATGTCCCCTGCATTGGCAGGCGG
>NW_021158343.1:0-1331 GCF_002837175.3 Physeter macrocephalus | reverse complement strand
ATAGCATAGGGAACTATATTCAATATCTTATAATAAACTATAATGGAAAAGTATATATTATATATATGACTGATACACTAGAAACTAGCATAGTTATAGTTAATTGCAAATAAACTATACTTCAATTAAAAAAAAAGTAACATTCCTCTTTTAAGAGGAATGTTTCAATTAAAAAAAAAGTAACATTCCTCTTTTAAGAGCTAAGTAGAAATAGGAAAGTCTACCTCAGGCAGTCAGGAATGGCTGGAGCAGGGTTACAGAAGCAGGGAAGCATGTGTATGGATGGGGCATAGACTGGTAGGTGGAGTGGGATGAGGGTAAACACAAAGCTGCCAAGATAAGAAATAATGTTCAGATATGTAAATGCTGTTTAATTTGATTGCTTTCGTAACACTTAGCTCTGAGACAACTGGCAGTTCTGTAGTAAGGAAACTGGTCATTTTGGAGCCGAGAGAACTAGCTGGGAATGGGCTAGAGCAGAATATGGCAGTGGGGGAATTTTCACAGATAGGGAACAGCAGGAACACCCTGTAGGAGGGGATCAAGGAACACCATCAGAGGCTAGAGGAACACTGAATGGAAATGTGCCATAGAAAAACTTAGCGTCTTGAAATTTAGTTAAGTCAATTCTCGCCCCCCTTGATTACTCATTACCCATAGTAAGTTGGCTCCATGGAAAGGCTGAAACACATAGGAACTCAGTCTGGCTCTGCCTGCAGTTCACTGGAATTGGGCATTTATACTGAGCACACACATCAGCCAGTCCAGCCGTCAACACACTTCCTCCGTGCCAGGCACTGTGCTAATGATTAGGTTACAGAGATGAATGGGACACAGCACTGGGCAACACATATTTGAGGGACATAAGCCGTGAGTGGTAGAGTGCAATGATGTTCCCATTTCTTTTCCCGTTTCCTGCAGCCACCCCCTTTCCTGTTTAACTTGCAGTGCTCTCTCATCATGGGCAAGTGAACCTTGCCCCACCACTTGGCACTAGACTCAGACATGGGCCCAGTGGGCTAGGATAGGCAGGAAGGCTTCCCATCTCCTGGCCTATGGTTTGGACTCCCCCTGAGGGTGGAGTCTGACTCTTGGCCTATGACTCACACAACACTTGAGTGCAAAACGAGGCCCTGTGACTGGTGTGACATTCTGGAGCTATGCTCATGAGCTCTGCAGCTTCTCCATTATTCCCCTGGTTTCTTCTTTTGCCCATGTCTGTCTGAACAGGCCTTGATGGCCTTTGTCCAGGCATCCTCTTCTCTCTGAAGCCTTTACCACCTGCCCAACCAGCCAAGTCTCTCCTGTAATTGCCCACACTGCTCTGAGTC
>NW_021158342.1:0-1332 GCF_002837175.3 Physeter macrocephalus | reverse complement strand
GCCAAATGAGTCTTATCATTTTAATTTCATATAATATGCCTCTCCCAATCATGTATAATAATTCTAAATAAACCTTGTTTTTATTCTTAATTTATACTTAACAAGTTTTATGTTTAAAAAACTAAGTTACACTAATTTATTTGACACTGACCCTTTCAAAAGTGCAATGAATATAAATGAGGAGACTTGAGGCTTCCATATGACGTGATAGATTAAATAACGTGTTTATTTCTGTTGCATCTCAAAACTGCACTGATAATACCGTAAAGGAATAAAAGAAGTATAAATCAGCATAAACCAAAGATGAGAGTCCAAAATAGGACAGTGGAAAAGATATATCAACAAAACTTGAAGGCTCAAAAGTGGGTGTAAGAGTGGAGAAGGACATAGTTGACTAAGGAAAGCGGACCCTTCAATATCTCTGAACTTAGTCTTCTAGATGCTAACAAGAAAGAGTTGGAGGACTGTTTGAAAGTCTCCCTAGGTAGTGGTTAGACGCCTGAGAAACCTTCACCCCTCCAGTGCAGTCAGGCAGTTCTCATCCTTCACCACCGTGACAGAAGACTAGACCTTTACTCTCTAGAGACCTTGAAGTAGACAGACTTAACAAGACAAGTTGAAAGATGAAGTTAGTTAGATGGAATGCTGTACTCAGAGGTGTGGGATTAAGTGGAAATTGACCTCCTGAGCATTGAAAACCATAGTCTACCTTAATAAGTTGGCTCCAAGGATGCTGGGAGCCTCATTTACAACTGCACAGGCAGGAAACTGGGTGAATCCTCTCTAGGAAAACTGACTTGCCTCAAAGAAAAGATCCACAGATGCTGACATCTGGGATTACTCCATCAAACTGGCAGACCCTCTACTGCTGTTGCTGTAATAAAGTCTGTAGGACTACAAATCACAAATAACCTCATAAACAGAATTTCCAGAAAGCATTTTAGTGCTTCAAGTTTAAGATAAACAGAAAAGAGGGTAACACATATTTGGAAAAAAAGGTTTGTCATTCTGGAAAGAGAGCAAAATAAAATAAAGGAAGTCAGAGGAAATAGAAATAATCTAGGAAGTGATAGAAAAGTAACTAAGTAAGACTTTCCAATAAGAGAAGATAAATTATACATAAGATGAAGACACTGGTTGCTTTTTTGTTTGTTTGTTTTCAATAAGAATATTCAAAACCAAAAAACCAGTTCTTGGAATATATTGGACTCATAAAATAAATACAAATTCAATCGAAGTTATGGAATTTAAAAGTTGAGGAAATTTCCAAGATATTGGAAGCGAAAAAGACAAAGAGGTGGGAAATTGGAGAGAAAAGATTGTTAAAAAAAA
>NW_021158341.1:0-1332 GCF_002837175.3 Physeter macrocephalus | reverse complement strand
TGGACGGGCCTAACCCCTAGTTTACAATTCAAGTTAGGAGGGACCAAGGGCACCACTACCAGGACCTCAAAACGCACACTGAGGAGGACCAGGTCCCCAGGGCCGTGGCTGGGGACAGACGCCGATGCCAGGATGGGCCTTGACATGCGTTTGCCTAGCGGTGAACCAAGCCCTTGGGGGTGCCCCAAAGAGCCCCCGTCAGCGGGACCTGGTCTCTCCACGGGGCACAGGCCGAGAGAAAAAGCAACTACAAAGGGAAGCAGAGGAAGTGAAGTTTGAAATCCGGGCGCCCCCAGTTGCAGGCTAGTGTCTCTTGAAAGAACACCCCGTCTCCTCTTTCGTCTCCACGTTGTGAGCCACAGCTGGGGGATCTCAACTAGTTCTGAAGTTAATATTTGGCCCAGAAACTTATGATCGCAAGGCCCAGTGACCTTTGCTGACATTAGGGTCACACGCATCGCAGTTCTGTGTCCCAGAGAAGAGATCTGCTTCGTTCCTCTAAAAACTCTGGCTGACGAAGTATCCTCTAGAGATTGCTCAGAGCCTCCATTCTCAACTAGTCAGAGGTGTCGCCGGATGGCAGGACCACCCATTCCCCAGGAGGCACGATGCCCAACGCCGGCCAACTCCAAGCTCTCAACACTGCTCGCAGCTTCACAGAGTGCCACACCGACTACCTTGTCCCCGACTGAGAAGGAGCCACAGACAGGCCAGGATGTGTCCTTCACCCAAGGAGAACCTGGGGCCTCGTCTCAGCAACAAAACCACAGCCCCGCACGGGCCCCTCGGCCTCTGTAACGCAGCTCGGGGACAACCACAGGCTGCGTGAGGACCGGGGAGCTGACCACTTCCCAACACACACACTAAGTATTCCAGGGGTTGGGTATTCCTCCTCACAGCAACCTCCTTCTGTAGTTATTGTCATCTCATCATTTAGATTTGAAACAGAGAGCCTCCGGGAAACCAAGTCCCTTTCTTGAGGTCACAGAGGATCTGAACCTTGGTACCTACAAAGCCCAGGCCCCCTCAACTGTACACCAGTTCCTCCAGCCCATCTTCTTAAAGCACGTCAGCCGCAAAGTGCACACACCCGATTACAGAGGGTACTTCCCTCGAGCAGAACTCAGGCCCCAACTGAAGTGCAGCTTTCTCCATGCATTTTCGCCACTGTCTAGTGTTAGGCATCTCTGAAGCATTCCTCCACCACACACGGGTGTACAGATGAGGTACATACTTGAGATGTTGAAATGAAGGTCTAGGGCTGGTTTTCTACCATTAAGGCAGGAAAGAAATAACCATTTGCTGAGCACTTACTACATGCTAGGTAATGTG
>NW_021158340.1:0-1332 GCF_002837175.3 Physeter macrocephalus | reverse complement strand
TGCAGTGGAAGCACGGAGTCCTAACCACTGGACCACCAGGGAAGTCCCCTGATTTATTTATCAATTGAGTAGTCCTTTTTGAAGAATTTTCCTTAGGTGAGGTATGTGGGTAATAGAATCTATGAAATTTTGCAGCTCTAGGAATATCTTTCCTTCACCCTGACTGGTAAATGTTATCTTAATGATATATAGACCCTTAAGTTGTAGCTCTTTTTTTTTCTCAGAAGTCTGGATAGTGTTCCATGGTCCATCAGCTTCCAATGTGCAGCTAAGAAGTCCCATGCTCGTTCACTGGCCTTTATTCATTTATTATTTGTGAGATTTTATTTTTATCCTTGGAGTTCAGTCATTTTACCAGGATATGTTTGAAGCTATTTTGTTCTTGTATTCCATTACTGTGGTAACTCCTTTTCAATCTACTGACTCAACTTATTCTTCACATTAGGGAACTACTTTCCCTGAAGCAGAGCCTAGGACAGGGCTTGGGTGCAGATGATTTACTGAGGGAGTGCTTTTCAAGAAAATGTGAGGGCACAGTGGAAGCCAGGTAGGGAAAGGAAGTTGTTTCCAAGGGCAGGTAAAGTCTAGCCTTGGTCTGATCTACAAGAGTTTCTGGAGAGGGAATTAAAACTCTGAATTGTCCCATCTTAAAGCAGAGGCCACAAAACATGTATAATATAAACATTTTAAAATTTTCTGAGGTAAACGTATTATTTTTAAAATAAAAAATTATGATTAAATATTTTATTGTGGTATACTCAAACATGGTTTTATCCATCTTTCTTGAGCTTTTTTGGTGTTGTTCTGGATTATGTCAGTTTATTTCTTTTTCTCAGTTTTATTGAGAAATAATTGACATACATCACCAATGGTTTGATTTGCCTATATTGTGAAATGATCACCACAATAAGTTTAGTTAAGAACCATCATCTCATATAGATACAATAAAAAGAAAAGAAATCCTCCTCACGTTGAGAACTCTTAGGATTTTGTCTGTTAACAACTTTCCTCTGCAGTTGACCTTGAACAACTCAGAGGTTGGAAGCACCAACCCCTGTGCAGCTGAAAATCCTCCTATGACCTTACAGTCAACCTCCTCATTCGGTTCCAAATTTGTGGATTTAACCATCCACAGATCATAGTACTGTAATATGTATTTACTGAAAAAAATTCATGTGTAAGTGGACCTGTGCATTTTAAACCCATGTTATTCAAGGAATAACTATATCATCCAGCAGTGTTAACTATAGTCATCATGTTGTACCTGATATTCCTCGTACTTATTTATCTTATAACTAGAAGTTTGTACCTTTTGACCACCTTCCTCCAATT
>NW_021158339.1:0-1333 GCF_002837175.3 Physeter macrocephalus | reverse complement strand
TGGAGTTGGTTTTTGGGTGTCATGAGCCCACCTTCTCCCCAGATTGCCAACATTCTGATTAAAAGTAATTTTCCTTTCTACCAACACTTGCCTCTCTTGGTATTGATTTTCGATCGGCCAGCAGCCAGACCTGAGTTCAGTAACAGTAAGCCTCTATAGAACATGCAAAGCTGTGCCAGAAGCTACAGGGAGATTGTTCTGCAGTTTTAACCTTTTGTTTGGGATACTCAGAGTCTGACTACCTGTGGTCATACACCCTCAGAAATCAAGCTGGGCTGTCCAGGGAGTAATAGAAGCCCACCTGGCCATGCCCCTTGGGCTGCTGGTCATTGCAGATAACAAAGTGGAGAAATATATGTAGTCTTCCAATGATATCTTGGATAGTTAGACAAAAAAAATTGTGGGTATATATTTTTTACTTCAAATGGCAGATACGGTGGATGATAACAGAAACACTATTGTAAGGGCGGAAGCTGGGGAAGACAGTCGATCAGAATCCTGTCCTTTACGGCAATTCACTGAATGCTTGCCTAAAGTGGAATCCATATGATAACCCAAGCAGAAATTGCCCAGCTTCTGAGAACCCTCCAAATGGGTCTGATAATGATTTGTTTATTTTTCTTTCATTTCCCTCCTAAATATTAATCATACAGAAAACCTACTAGATTATGTCTTAACGTCAGGGGTCGTATCTAATTTATCTTTAAATACTCAATGGCTTGAAAGTATCTTGGTATATGGTGGGTGTTTATTAAGTATTAGGAGAGGAACATTAGCCAAGTGAAACCTGCCCTTCGATAGCTGGCATCGTGTTAGCTGACTTGGTTACTCAGGCCTTTACTGGAAGCTCACCAGTTAAGTGGGACAAGAGAAAGGATACAGCTCATTTCCACATGGAAGAGCTTAACAGTCTAGCCCAGGGAAGAAACATATTTTTTTTTAATGTATACTACACAAAGCAGATACCAGAAACAAGTGACTGAGATCTAGCTACTCAAAGAACTTATTATGCTTGGGACGTCTTCTTAGCTCACAAGGATTCCTCTTTCTTGGGGAAATGACTCTGATGTCCAGACCTTTCTCCAGAGAAAGCAGATGAGTCTCTACAAAACGCCCGTCCTCTTGGCTCTAAGTCCTTCATGCAGGACTGGGCCATTGGGAAACCAAAGCTAAACTGGGTCAATCAGGTTCTTCTCTGTGGGAAGTCAGAATTTTCAATCAAGAGTCTCCTGGGTAGGCGTCTTTGCAGCTGAATAATGTTGAGGGTGATACTCAAGAAAGGAAGTTTATGGGGCTTCCCTGGTGGCGCAGTGGTTGCGCGTCCGCCTGCCGA
>NW_021158338.1:0-1333 GCF_002837175.3 Physeter macrocephalus | reverse complement strand
AGGGGTGGGATAAGGAGGGTGGGAGGGAGGGAGATGCAAGAGGGAGGGGATATGGAGATAGAAGTATGCATATAGCTGATTCATTGTATAATACAGCAGAAAGTTTACACAACACTGTAAAGCAATTATACTCCAATAAAGATGTTAAAAAAAATCACACACACGAGTGTGGACACACACACACACTCACACACACAAATGAGTTCACAATCATACATTTCCTCCACGGTCAGTCTTCTCATAAGACTGAAATGAAGCACATCTGGGGAATAATTTGATAAGAACAGACTTCCTTTTCTGAAAGAGTTTACCTCTCATGTCCTACCTAGGCAGATCCAGAAGAACATCTACACTGTTTCAAAAACATCTTTACTTGGCTCATTCTGATTTTTTTTTTATTCCGAAAGCATCTTACTCTGAGTCTAAATCTTAGCCCAAACTTAATTTTGATCATCAGTGGGATTGTAGCATTTTTAATCCATGTAGGATGCAAAAGTAACAGCCTTTGTTGTCAGATTCACTGCCCAGCTAAATAACTAAGGAAGAAATTCCACTAGCTCCCTCACGATATCATTTCCCACATTCTCCATTCCTGGCTATGTCTAGTTTTCTATCATAATTTCTTAGGTATCAGTCCTGTGGGATTTAAGAAATTTATATTTTTCACAAATGCTGGACTGCTTGTCATGAATCATTGTATTCATCAGAACTTGTTTTGTTTTGGTTTGGTTTCAAACACAACATTGATTCAAACTAGCTTAAGCAAAAAAGAGATACCTTGGATCATAGGAGTGAAAAATCCAAGGATAACTCAGGATTTTGGCAGGGTGAGTTTCAGGAGCTTGGCAATCAGTCTTTAGTGCTACTGGGCTTCTATAGCATTGGCCACACTCTCAGGGAAGCACAGAAAGTGCCAACAATTCCAGTCTCAACGTGCTCAGTTACCAACGGTTTCGACAAATGTTCTGAGATTGAGTCTTCTTGTCTGGATTTGGGTCACGTGCTCATCTCCTGGCCAATCCCTATGGTTCGGAGATGGAGCTTTGCCAATTGGCCAGGATTAGATTACATACCCAATTCTAGAGCTAGGCAAGGAGTTGGTCCCCTGTAAGCATGGGGAGCGGGGATGCGAGATGTGGTTCTCTAAGGAAAACAGAGGCATATAACCAGAGGGAGAAGACATGGATGCTGGAAAAGGTGAAAACAAGTTACTTTGTAAGAAGTCACTACAAGCAGAATTGATCCACCCTATCAAGTCAATAACCAAAATCCTTCATGAGGACCACTGTGAATTCCACTTGCGAATTCTGCTGAAACCCCAGAAGGACATTCA
>NW_021158337.1:0-1333 GCF_002837175.3 Physeter macrocephalus | reverse complement strand
CTCAAATGGTCGAATTCATAGAATCCAAGAGTGGGATGGTGGTTGCCAGGGACTGGGGGTGGGGGAGATGGGAGTTGCTAATCAACAGTCATCATTTCAGTCATGCAAGATGAATAAATCCTGGTGACCTGCTGTACAACGTTGCACCAATTGTTGAGGACTTTATTGTACGTTTTATTTTATTTTAATTGAAGTATAGTTGATTTACAACATTGTGTTAGTTTCTGGTGTACAGCAAAGTGATTCACTTATATATATGTATACATACATATAACTGAACATATATATGTAACTGAATATATGTATATTCTTTTTCATTATGATTTGTTACAGGGTAACGAATATAGTTCCCTGTGCTATACAGTAGGACCTTGTTTTTTAACATTTTAAAATTTAAAAGGGTAGATCTCATGTTAAGTGTTCTTACCACAATAAAAGAAAAGTACATTACCTTCTTATCTGCATTTATAGGTGAGAAAAGTGAAGCACAGAGAAGTTAAGAAACATGTTCAAAGTCACACAGCTGTTAAGCAGTGGGGCTTGATTTCAAGCCCAGGCAGTCTAACTCCAGTGTCCCTGCTTTTAACCACTATGTGATGCTGCCCATTGACAAAAGCTGAACCCATTACCCCTCCCAGGGAAAAAGAAATCTTTAAACCCTTAAGAATGGCTAGAATTATAAGCCTCACTGTTAGAACTGAGAGGAAATAATGCCGGGGGTTTGCCCGAGAGCCTCCCCTAGGCGTGGTGAGCGTGCGTTTAACGAGCGGGAGAAACTCAGGCAGCTGGGAGCTCCCTGCGCTTGGCCCGGAACCGGGCTTGCTGGGGCGGTGAATCTTCTCCCGCTGCGAGGGCTATAGGTGTGAGCTGACGGGCAGGAGGGGCTATGCCAAGGAACGAGGGCGATGCAGTAGGCGCTGCTTCTCAGTGCATTCATCAGGCTCACTAGGGCTCGGAGGCGGAAACGCCGTGTCGTCCTGCATTACCCGGTCAGGAGCACAGCTCACTCAGCACATTCACACCATTAGCGGAGCTGAACCCACTCCCGGAGCAGCGCGAGGTGCACAAGGGAAAGGGTGTCCTCTAACTTGGGTTTCCCTGGCCCAGACCTAAGACAGCCCTTACCTTGGGCAGCAGCTCTCCACCAGCCAGTCTAGATCAGAGCGCAAAGTTAGCCTTTAATTTACCCTAGAGCAGCGGTGCCCAACCCTTTTGGCACCAGGGACCGGTTTCGCAGAAGGCAATTTTTCCACGGATGGGGCGGTGGCGGGGGATGGTTTCAGGATGATTCAAGCGCATTACGTTTATTGTGCACTTTATTTCTATTATTATT
>NW_021158336.1:0-1333 GCF_002837175.3 Physeter macrocephalus | reverse complement strand
AATTGCCAACATCGATGAAAACTTACTCACTCCTTTGCTTCTCCAGTCTCAGAACTGACCTCAATCTTTTCGAATTCTATTTCACAGCCAAATTTCTTGGGAATCAACAGGTGAGCTATGGGCAAAGCCTGACTTTTGACTACCGTGTGGACAAGGGAGGCAGACACCCATCCGCCCATGACGTGATCCTGGAAGGTGCTGGTCTATGGATCACAGCTCCCTTGATTCCACCTGGCAAGACACTGCCTTGTGGGGTCACCAAGACTTACACATTCAGGTAAAGAGAGAGACTACAAGTGGGTCAAAGAGAGCAAACTGTGACTGAAGTCTGATTCCTTTGTTCATCCAATCATCATTCATCGGTTCAACAAGCTTTTCTGAGCACCTTTTATGTACCAAACATGGTGTTATGTGCTGAGACAGGTCATGATTGCGGCCCACAAGCCCCGGACAGGCTAATGGGGGAGAAAAATAAACAGTTGATTATAGTGCAGCTTGTAAGGGACAAGGTGGATACAGGTGCTTTGAACACACACAGGAGATATCAGTAACTCACACTGGAGTGATCAAGGAAAGCTTCCCAAGAAGATGTGACAAGTGAAGAGCCGCTCTTTAAGGAAAGAAAAGGGGGGAAGGTTAACATGGCAGACGAAGTATGTTTGAGGAAGTTTCGTACATTTAGGAAATTCTAAGTGGTTAAGCATGAGTGGAGCATGGGGTCAGGGAGAGGAATACAGTGAGAAGTGAGGTCGGAGAAAGAGGCTGAGGTAAGGTCATGGATGGCCCCATGTGTGTCTAAGGAGGTTACATGTTATCCTGTGGAATGGGATATTTTTTGAAGTGTAATTGACCTACAACACTATGCTAGTTCCAGGTCCAAAACATAGTGATTTGATATTTCTATACATTACAAAACGATCACCCTGATAATTCTAGTTACCACCTGTCACCATACAGTGTTATTACATTATTGACTATATTCCCCAGGATGTACATTTCATCCCCATGGCTCATTTATGTTATAACCGGAAGTTTGTACCTCTTAATCTCCCTCACCTATTTCACTCATCCCCCCCACACCCTCCCTTCTGGCAAATACCTGTTTGTGCTCTGTATCTATGAGTCTGTTTTTGTTCTGTTCTGTTTGTTTGTTTTTTAGATTTCACATATAAATGAAGTCATATGGTATTTGTCTTTCTTTGTCTGAATTATTTCACTTAGCATAATACACTCTAGGTCCATCCATGCTGTTGCAAATGGCAAGATTTCATTCTTTTTTATGGTTGAGTAATATTCCATTGCATATATATATATATATATATATACACACACA
>NW_021158335.1:0-1334 GCF_002837175.3 Physeter macrocephalus | reverse complement strand
GGGAGAGGCCACAGCAGTGAGAGGCCCGTGTACCGCAAAAAAAAAAAATGAGTGTTGGAAGTAATCCTCACTTTACTTCCAAAGTAAAGCTGTGGTGAGGTTAAATGAGTTCGTACATGTAAAACACTAAGCATAGAATCTGGCACATGGAAAGAGCTTAAATAATTCTCATCTATTACTATTACCCACTCACTAAAGATGAAAATGTGGAGATCTAAAAGGTTCAGTAACTTTCTCAAGGTCATACAGTGAATAATGAACAAAGCCAGGATTTAATTCAGGTGACCTATCTCTAAAGTCCATGTGCTAAACCTTAACACCTCCCTGATGAAGCACATTCCCTGGGATCCAGTATAATTTGAACTCAGCCCTTTCTGACACAGCAGGAGCAGTACAGCAATAAGATGATGATGGGCTCTTTTTGGCCGTCGAGAGCTTGTGACAGACCATGAATCTAAGAACAGAATAGTGTAGTGACTAATCACTACAAAAGCTGATGATGCTACAAGTTTGTTAATTCCTCAATGGGAGAGGTCAATACAGGAAAAATTGTTGGCTAAAACTAGATTTCTCTCATGTGAAATTCAAGCATGCTTATGAAATAAAAAATATAACTCTTATGAATTAATAACTTTAGTGAGGGCATAATATTTCACCTAAAGCAAATAGAAATTACCTTTTCAGGTGGAAAAGTACACAAGTTCCTAACTAATAAATGTGCTTCATACTCACACCATGCCACATATTTTATCACACAGTATCGCATTTAATCTCTGCCAAAACTCCATGAAATAGAAATTATTAATTTTATTTTATGGATGAGAAAGTAGGTTAAATGACAAGGTCACAAAATGGCAAAGATAGAATTTGAATCCACATTTGCCTGGCTCCAAAATGCAAGGCTCCAAAATCCAATTTTTAGCCATGAAACTAACACTGCCTTGTTGCTTGTGCCATGATGCTCTGTTTATGTACAAGAATTTAGAGTAAGGACTATTCTTGACAAGGCTCTCCCCTTATACAATAGTATAAGCATGGCTTATTACCTTAGCATGGCTTGTCATACAGAGAGGAGGCTGAATAAATGTTATTTTTCCTTCCAACCATATACTTGTAAAGCACTTTGGAATTTTAAAAGACTTGTATTTTCTTATATTAAGTAAGGCCAGGGAAGGCATTACTGCTAGCACTTTACTGATGGAAATAGTGAGACCTGTAAAGAGTAACCTGCTCCAATCTGAAAGTTTTAGAGTGGCGTCATAGGCTTCATCCCCTGGGCTTTTCACTATACTTCATTCCCTACCTTTGGCAACACTGTCCAGAATAGGTGATTA
>NW_021158334.1:0-1334 GCF_002837175.3 Physeter macrocephalus | reverse complement strand
GGTTGACCTGATGAGCTCTTTCCCCTTCCCAAGGGCACATCCCCTGTTGTGGTGGCCTCACTAAGAGCTCTGACGGCCTCCAGCCTCGTTCTGTTGAATCTCGTGCAGAGAGAGTGGGACCAATGACGATGAACGAGTTAGTTCTAAATTGAGCAGGTAAATGAAAGACGTGTCTGGTGCCAACCCACCGTAATGAGTATTTTTCAGTCACTTTAACTGACATTTCCAATCTGACTCCTTTCGAAGCAGGATGTTTTCTGTTAAACACACATGGGCACCCACCCACACACCCCACCACTGTCTATTTCTTTCACTGCCTACACCTGTGAGCAGCTGGGATTCCCTGGTAGCCCCTTTTAGGATCCACGGTTTCCTCTGTCCAAGGCCGAGCCCGGAGCACTAGGAAAGTACACTTTTTCAAACCTACCAATGGCATCTCCTCCCACCCCAGGCACTCAATCGGGTTCTGGTTTTCCCCAGGAAAGCCTTCCCAGGGGCTGGGGGAAGAGTCCCCACTACCACCAAGCACGTCTAAACCCAGGCACCTAGAGGATCTGGAAGCAGCTTTGATGAACTTTTCACAACCTCTCCCAGAAACAGAGACCCCTGGGAGGCACCTGGTGGGGCAGAAAGAAGAGCCTCAAAGCAGAAAGGTTTTTATTAGCTTCAGGCTCTCCTGTTGCCATGGGTTCTGGGGAAAATCACCTGCTCTCCCTGAGCCTCAGTATTCTCATCTACCAAGTGGGGAGAGTTAACCTGCCTTTTCCATCTGGCCCAGTTCGGCATCCAGCTCTCTGCGACAAGGTTACCATCTAGTATGAGTAAGTCCTGGGTCAATGGGATTGTGAACAGCCTATATCATCAACACTTTCCATTCCCTGGCCTGACGCTCCATTTCTGACTTCTTCCTGGAACCCTCGGCTCCTGGTCTCTGCCGTGGCCGGGCACACGCAAACCTCAGGCTTGAGACTGGTCTTGCTCCCTGGGTACACTCCCCCCTTCCTCTCTACTCTAGACAGCGTCTAGGGTCTACCGTGCCCTCGGTCTGCAACGGTAAACAGGACACAGCCTGCTCTCCTCATGAATTTACCAGCCAGCATTCCTTAATAGACCCACCTTCCCGGATGCCAGGGGCAGAGAGGAAAGTGAGATGGTCCATGCTCTTGAGGACCCTAGAGGGTGAGGCAGATGAGCCAACAGACGCGGATGAAGCCCTGAGATACATGTCGGTGTCAAGGAAAGCACAGGGATGGGAGCCCAGAGGAGGGTGGTCTGGGAGGCTTCGAGCAAGAGTCTTTAGACAAAAGGGATTTGTGGGGAAGGAAAGTTGGGGA
>NW_021158333.1:0-1334 GCF_002837175.3 Physeter macrocephalus | reverse complement strand
GAAGAAGCAATGCACAAAGGATGGGAAGTAACCAGGAAAGAAGAAGGAACAATTTACCACACTTTTGCTATTTTTAGGGACTGTGTAATTGCTTTGTCTTTCATTATTTTGTTAATGGTGGGCCATATGTGATATGATATTTTCTTACATATGTTTTCTGAGGCTGTCCTGTCTTAGATTATTTAGGTCCGTGGACATTTTTCTCAGGTTGAGTGTCTCACATTAAATTCATTATGACACACTTCTTTGCGTTTCCATGAAAGTAAAGCCTGAGACAGGGACTTGGGTGCAGGCATTTTATCTGGGGGATGATCCCAGGAAGCAGACGTGAAGGAGTGAACAGAGTGAAAGCCAGGATAAGGAAGTAGTATTTAGGGCATTGCTGTAGGCAATAGGGGCTTAATTCTGCTGAGACTTGATGAGACATGTACAGAATGCCTCTGAGACTTGTCTGCCTGAAGGGTTAGAGACTGGGACATCCAGCCACTGGCCCTTGCACCTCACTAGTAAGGATTTCCCTGAGAGTGTTAACTCCCCTGTGCTTGTGGACCAGACTGTGCCTGTGCGTGGGCTGAATAGGTACCTGCAGTGTCAGAAAAGACCCTGAGCAGAAAGCAGAAAGACATGCAGATCACATTTGAAATGGAGAGCAGTGAGATGGTTTAGTCTGAGCTTTCATGTACTGTCCACTGCAGCTGTCCGGGGACTGTGATACAGGGTACTTAAATAGTCTGCTAAAATGCTCACTCTGGTTCATTCATCAGTCCATTTGTCCATCCATCTGTTCATCCATCTATTCAACCAAATGCACTTAATTGGCACCCATTCTATCCCAGGTCATGTGCTAAACCCTAGAGACACAATGGGGAAGCAAGATATGATCCTCATCTTTAAGGAGCTTATATTTTATTGAGGAAACAAGAGTTCATGAAAACTAGCAGGAGTCAATAAAAGATTCCATAAGAAAAAATAGCATGGACACTTAGTCTTGGAAGGGTCAGAGAAGATTCTTCTTAATGGAAGAAGCAAAATTTAAGGTGGTTTGGAAAGCCTGGAGTGTAGCCAATTATACCTTACTATGATTGGTGTTGTGGTACTCAATAAAAATTAGCTGAATTGGTTGCAATTCTGACAGTTTTACCTGTTAAAATTTAGTCTTTAGCAATTTCTACCAAATCTACTTGTTAAGTGTTAGAATTAGTTCTCTGCCACGGTATGAATATTTGGCAGGGAAATTGTTGGTTGATTAAGATAACATTCCCATTCTATGGCCATCTTTTCCCAATTGACATTTTATTTTTGGCTCTACACACACCTTTGCTGAAAAAAAAAAA
>NW_021158332.1:0-1334 GCF_002837175.3 Physeter macrocephalus | reverse complement strand
GTAACATGAGCTAAGCACTGTGCTAAGCATTTCACAGGCATCATCTCACTTAATCCTTACAGCAGCCTACAGTCTTTCCTTTTTAACACATTAATAAACCTGAGGCACAATGATGAAGTTGTACCACAGGGAGCTGAGGCACTGTGCAATGCCATGCTACCACCCTTAAAAAGCTAACACAGGCAAAATTTAAACAAGCCTTCCCTTCACGCTCCACATTTTCTTCAACACGATCAAACCAAGTCCAGCAGTTACCTAAGAACATTTCCAAGGCCACGCCTTTTTACAAAAATGCTGCATTCATCACCCTCTTGGTCCCACATTTCTAGACACTCGAAGTTTCTAATCCCTGATTTAGGTGGAGGAAAACACTAGGTTGATAGCTTATGAATTTGTCTGGACACATTACAGGATGATTTTTGCAGATTCAGTAGAGCTAAGGAGGCTCAATAGAGGCTCCTTTCTTAAAAACAAACAAACAAACCTGGTGGCTCTCCACTGCCAGCAACTGAATGAAAGTTCTAATTCTTTAGCAGGATTGTTAAAGCCCAACAAAATCTGACTCCAATCTACCTTTCTGATCTCATTTCCCAACAGTCCTCCACCCTACCCCGCCCATCAAATGCACTCATTCTGTTCACCCAGATTATGCCTTCTGGGTTTAAGGCTCACACACGCGCATGTATTGTTCCCTTTGTCTGGAACTCTCTTTCTTCCCGCATTCTATGTACCATCCTTCAATACCCAGTATTGAATGTCACATACTCTTTGATCTGGTCCCCTAAATTCCCAATTCCATCTTCTGGGCTCCCACAATATCTAACATTCATGGTTGCTGAGGGAGGGTTTGGGCCCTGTGAAAACAATTAAGAGGTCCTTATCAGGAAAGATGAACCAGCTGACCATATTTACATGGGGTTCGTATGGATTACAACATAGATAGACTCTGGGTCCCATTCTGGACCGACAGGCTCTGGTGGTTTGTCCCAGCTTCCTTATTGGACCTTCCTATACATGGCACTATTACGGTCCTGACACTGTAATAGTTCCATCTTATTTCTTTACATTTCTGTCTCCCCCACTAGATGATGAGGTCAGGACTGTGTTATATTTAGTATCGTATTCGCATCACCTAGAACAAAGACTGGCTATAAGTAGGTACTTAACAAATGTTTGTTTAATGACTATAGGAAGTTCCAACCAAATTCTACACTGAAGCCAAGCCAAGGAGAGTACCCTTGGACAGGACAGTCTAATACTTTGTGTGTGTGTGTGCGCGCGCGCGCGCACGCGAGAGAGAGAGAGAGAGAGAGAGAGAGAGAGAGAGAGAGAGA
>NW_021158331.1:0-1334 GCF_002837175.3 Physeter macrocephalus | reverse complement strand
GTTTCTAAATTCATTTGCTAATGGAATCTCCTACCCATTTGTCACGAAAAAAATATGAAAACATTCTGCGGTGTTGGATGTCAATGATGTTGGCTCTCACTGAGCACGGCCAGGCAGTATGCCTGGCACCTTACAAATAGTGAGAAACGTATTCATTCTTCCTGGACCCTACAGAACATAATAAGTGCCACAAGGGCAGACATGTCACCCATTCTCTTCATTGCTGCAGCCCCAGTGCCTGGCACACAACAGGTGCTGAATAAATATTTGGTGAATAAATTAAAAGAAAAAAATTTTCCGTAGTTCTCACTGCAGCCTTCAAAGGTTGAGATTATGTTTATCTCCTTTTTACAGAAGGAGAAACTGAGGCTCGGAGACATTAAGTAACTTGCTCCCAGTCACATGGCTAGCAAGTGGTAAAACCAGGATTTCCCCTCCCTTCTGCCTGCCCTCCTACACTCAAGCTGAACCGCTCTGCTCTATTGCCTAACAGTCTCCTAAAGTCAGTTACCTACTAAAACCATTTGCATCCAACAAAATGTCCACATGAAAATACAGCTGACCCTTGAACATCGTGGGGAATAATCTGCACATAATTTATAGTCCATATCTGAGGCTCCTCCACATCCACGGATTCAACAAACCATGGACAATGAAGTACTGTAGTATTTACCATAGAAAAATCTGCATATAAATGGACCCTTGCAGTTCAAATCCCTGTTGTTCAAGGGTCAACTGTACATGCTGGAACACTCTAGAAATTCTTCCCATGATATGCTTTCTGACTGTGCCTTATGACCTAATATTTAGCATGTTTGGGGGCTCAAAGCTAATTATCTGGGTGCTTCCTCTATTTCTTTACGTAATTACCTTTCTTTTTAGCAAATATTATACAGACAAAAGTAGAAACGCAAACCTTCTGGGATGACTTTCGCCTGCGGTAAATATGAATGATGTGCCCTTGGAAAAAGGAGGATCAGGAAGCCACCCAAGCTTTAAATATTTTTCATTCTCCAAACAGGGAAGGTCACACTTCTTCCACTGTTTTTACACAGACTTCATAAAAAGGAGGAGCAATTCCCCCACATATTTATTCTTCCTTTTTATTTTGTAATCTTCGTTACCACTCTTTTCTTCCCTTCTTTTGGCAACAAACCTGTTCAACTCTCCCCACAGGAAGAAAATGCAGGCGAGCGGAGGGGAAAGGAAAAAAGGGAGGGAGGGAGGAGGGTTGGCTGGGTAACACTCTACTCATTGCACTCGTTCCTTCAGCACCAAAGATCAAACTTCTTTTTTTTTTTTTTTTTTTTTTTTTGCGGTACGCGGGCCTCTCA
>NW_021158330.1:0-1334 GCF_002837175.3 Physeter macrocephalus | reverse complement strand
TGGACACTTGGGTCGCTTCTGTGTTTTAGCTACTCTGAATAATGCTGCTGTGAACATGGGTGTAGAAATATCTCTGAGACCCTACTTTCAATTCTTTTGGGTATACACACAGTAATGGAATTGCTGGGTCACATGGTAGTTCTATTTTTAATTTTCTGAGCACCTGCCATACTGTTTTCTACAGTGGCAGCACCATTTTACATTCCCACCAGCAGTGCACAGTGGTTCAGATTTCCCCATATTTTCACCAATGCTTGTTGTTTTCTGGTTTTTTGATAGTAGCCATCCTGGTGGGTGTGAGGTGACATCTCACTGTGGTTTTGATTTTCGTTTCCCTCATGATTAGTGACGTTGAGCCTCTCTTCATGTGCTTGTTGGCCACGTGTATGTCTTCTTCGGAGAAATGTCGACTCAAGTTCTTTGCCCATTTTGAATTGGGTTGTGTGTTCTGTTGCTGGTGAGTTTTCGGGATTCTCTCCATATTCTGATATTAACCCCATACCAGATATATGATTTGCAGACATTTTCCCCCATTCTGTGAGTTTTTGTGTGTCTGTTTACCTTTGCTTATGCTGTCTTTTGATGCACAAAATTATAAAATTTTCATGAAGTGCAGTTTGTCTCTTTATTCTTTTGTTGCCTGTGCCTTGGGGTCATAGCCAAGAAATCATTGCCAAATCCCATGTTGGGAAGCTTTTGTCCTTTGTTTTCTTCTAAGAGTTGTATAGTTTTAGATCTTACGTTTAGGGTCTTTGCTGCATTTTGAGTTAACTTTTGCATATGATGTTAGATGAGGGTCCAACTCTGTTCTTTTGCATGTGAATAT
This sequence comes from Physeter macrocephalus, assembly GCF_002837175.3. Lineage (NCBI taxonomy): Eukaryota > Metazoa > Chordata > Mammalia > Artiodactyla > Physeteridae > Physeter > Physeter macrocephalus. The sequence continues at coordinate 508 of NW_021158330.1, read as the reverse complement.
CCAGTTTTCCCAACACCATTTGTTGAAAAGACTGTCGTTTCCCCATTGAATGGTCTTGGCACCCTTGCTGGAAATCCTTTGACCATATGTGTGAGGGTTTATTTCTGGGCTCTCTATTCTATCCCATTGGTCTATATGTCTGTCTTTATGCCAGTACCACAGTTTTGATTACTGTAGCTTTGCAGTAAGTTTTGAAATCAGGGAGTGTGAGTCCTCCAGCTTTGTTGTTTTTCAAGATTGTTTTGGCTATTCTGGGTCCCTTGAGATTCCATAAGAATTTTAGGATGTTTTTCTGCAAAAAACATCATTGGGATTTTGGTAGTGATTGCATTGACTCTTTAGATCACTTTGGGTTGTGTTGATATCTTAACAATATTAACTCTCCTAATCCATAGACATGAGATGTCATTCTACTCATTTATGTCTTGTTTAATTTCTTTCAGCACTGTTTGTTTGTGGGGTTTTTTTTTTGCGATACGCGGGCCTCTCACTGTTGTGGCCTCTCCCG
>NW_021158329.1:0-1335 GCF_002837175.3 Physeter macrocephalus | reverse complement strand
GGGCCCGCTCCCGGGGGAAGAGGTTCAGCCAGAACTTCCGAGGTGAGGCCCCCCCTCCCTGCTGCAGCCTGGTCCTCGTGGGGTGGGGGAGGGGCCTGCTCTGGGGAGGCGGTCTGGGGGCGCAGGGTCCACAGGGCAATGAGGAGGGACCATGGACTGTAAGGAAGGCTGCGCCCGGGCCCCTGGTCTCTGTCTGCACCGAGGGCCCCACCCCTCGGGGCCAGCAGGAGCTGGGCCAGGCTGGACCCGCTGCCAAGGCCAAGGCAAGACCAGATATCATGGGGTAGGGAAGCAAAGTGGAAAGAGGGGAGAATAGAGAAGAGAAGACAACCTGTCAAGGGGACTTTGTGCTGGTGGACAAAAAGGCTGGCCTCAGCAGAGGCTGTTGCCTCAGAGAGAAAGGACCTCTGAGTTCAGTTCTCAGTTCTGATATTTGTTTTACTTTGGACAAGTCACCGAACGACTCTAGCCTATTTGCGTTTCTGGAAGTGAGATTAAAGTAGCTCTGACTGCTTCCCAGAGCTGTGGGCGTTCTATGAGATGGGAGGTACCAGGTCTGAATCCTGCTGCAGCCTGTCACCTCCCTGGGGCTGGGGCTGGGGCTCACCTCCTCAGTGCCCAGAGATAGACCAGGCCAGGTGTCTGGGGAGATGAGGAGACCTGGACACCTCAGCAGGGGTGACTGCTTGTGGCCGCCTGGCTGGCTGGTCAGGTGATCTTGCTGCGCACCCGGAGCCTCAGCTGCTGGGGACACGTTGCTGGTGCCTCTGAGGAGGGTGTTGTACCCATCCTCACCATTTCCCTCAGGGCTCAGCAGTCCCACAAAAGTTGCTTACAGGCCCCTGGCTACTCTTCCTCCTTTGGGGGACATTTCACTGGGCATGAGCAGGGAAATGAAAGTAAATTCAGGGCTCTTCCTCTGGCTCGTAGGAAAAGCCAGTTTCAGCCGGTGACCATAGATTTTCACTCGCTGGGTCTTCTGCCTCCCGCCCTCCATTCCCCCTCCTGCCCCTTTGCCTAAAGAAGGCTGTGGGTTTGTAGTCCTCACTGGAAGCCCCAGTGCTTGCAGAGCGTCTCAAAGCTGCCCCTACCAGGTGAGGGCAGATGCCACTAGTAAACAAGCCCCAACCTCAGATGATGGGGGAGAGCCTACTTGGCCCTAGCAGTTTTTCTAGGAGTGGAGGTGCTCTCTTTCTGGCCTGGCCCATCAGTTTCCCAGCCCCCAAACTCTCCCTAGGGATTACTGGGGAAACCCTGTTCACTGGCCCTGCCACCCTCAGAGCTCCCCTGGTGCCCGGAGGGGCCCCGCTGACCCCGCTCGTGTCCCCAGAGGTG
>NW_021158328.1:0-1336 GCF_002837175.3 Physeter macrocephalus | reverse complement strand
GAAGCCGCCGAGGTTTCCTCTGCTCTCTGCTGCCCCCGTGGACGCCCTCTTGGGCAGGGGAAGAGGAAGGGGTGACCTGAGCTGAAGGTGCAGAGACCCCTCAGAGTCCTGTGAGCTCACCTTGGACATCTCCGCCCTTCACTGCTAAGGAGTCAGCCCCTGGGACCTCTTTCTGGTCCTGGATCACAGTGGGGCCTTTGAACATGCTGTTCCCTCTGCCAGAGCACCCCTCCACCCAGCTCTGCACGTGCTGGCTTCTCCTCAACACGCAGATCTCAGCTGAAAAGTCACCTCTTCAGAGGACCCGTCCCCGTCATCCTAGAGATAGAAGCTGTGTCTCTCCATCGCACCGTCACCTCCTGTATTCCATAAATATAGTTTGAACTGAGAAGTGTCGTCACACCTTGTATAAAATGGCTTGTGTACACTAGAGAATTAAACATACCTGTGTATTCCCTCCCAGGTCAGGTCCTAGGACGGTGTTGTCCGAACTTCCTGCAGCGATGAGATGACCTGTATCTGCTCTCCCGGCACAGCACTCCACACGGTGGACCACAGAGCACTGAAAACGTGAGTCCTGTGATGGAGGACATTAACCTGTAATTTTACTCAAGTTTGGATTAAGTTTAAATGCACACAGCCCCATGTGGCCGGTGCGCCCCGCAGTGGGTGGTGTTCTGACCCCTCCTGAGCGCCTCCCAAATTCAACCCCCTCCTTCCCTCTGGGTGACCCTCATCCTTCATTTTGCATCAGTTCCTTGATTTTACTTTTACTTTTCCATCTTTTCATGGACCCTTAACATAAATAGTTTATCGCTGTCACTCACTGTTCATCTATATGACAAAATCATCCAGCCCATATGCTTGTCTGCGATTTGCATATTTTATTCAACATATGCTTTTCTCAGTGAGGTAAAGAGGGTAGTGGTAGCTCATTTGTTCATTCACTGCTATGTAGAATTCACATGTACCACACTTTCTCTGTAAGTTGTTGAGATGAATAAATGAATATATTTTCCCTATCATCTATTTATCTCTCTATCTATCATCTGTTTATCTATCTATGCTTAGGACATCACCTGGCAGACAGTAAGAGCCATGCAAATTGTGTGACATCATTATTATTCATTGTAGGATCAGTGCAAATGCTTGAATTCAGTTACTGTATCAACAGTGGCACACACATTAATACACACTCGCACTGGCACATGCACACATACTCTTTGGCTGTATCTTATCAAAATATATTACAGAATTACATGGGGAATGAGAGCCCCACCTGTCTGACCTGTGACGACGGCTGCTCAGGGAAGCAGAGCCCGGGCGAGTGCAGCCA
>NW_021158327.1:0-1336 GCF_002837175.3 Physeter macrocephalus | reverse complement strand
CAAGTGTACAGCAACGTGATTTGGTTATACATATATGTATATATCTGTATTCTTGTTTTTCCGTGGCTTTTATTATGATCTATATGAAATGCTGACATCTCAAAATCTTATCTTTAGGTCAGACCTCCCTTCTAACTCTATCTCTACTTGGATGTTGAACTTAATGTATCTCATTCTTAAACATTGATTACCTGCATCCCTTAATATATTCTTTTTTCAGTACCCCCCACCCAATTCAGTAAATGGAAATTCTATTCTGTCAGTTATCCAAACCATAAATCTTGGAATCACCCACAATTTTCTTCTCCCTCTTTCGCCCTACATGCAATTCATCAGCATATCTGTAGGCTCTACCTTGCAGTATATCCAGAATCAAAGAGCATCTAATGCCTATCATCCTAATCTTCCCACTCCCTGTCCCCTAGACTATTGTCATAGCCTCCAACACATCTCCCTACTCCATAAGTGCCCTCTTTTTCTTCCCTATTTATTCTCCTTGTGGCAGATCATGTCATTTCTTCATTCAAGATCCTCCAGTGTGTTCCCACCTTACTTAGAACAAAATCCAATGTTCTACCATAGCCTGCAAAGCCCTTTATAATTCATCCCAAATGGCATTCCCTCCATTTCTCTGATCTCATCTCCTTCCTCTCCTTTGCTTACTCCATCTTGCCACGCTGGTCTCTTTACTGTTCTCATTTCAGGGCCTTTGCTTTGTTATTCCTTTTTCCTAGGATTCTCTTCTCCCAGGTACATGAGTGGCTAGTTCCCTTACTGTGTTCAAGTCTCTGCTCAAATGTCACTCATCAGATAGACCTCCCTTGATCTAAATTAGCATATATACACCTCTCCACTCCCATCATTCTCTGTGTTTTTGCCCTTCGTTGTATTCCTTAATACTTACACCAACTGTCATACTGTATATTTATTTGTTTTCTCATCTATTTTCTATTGTCTGTTAATAGAATATAATCTCCATGAGAACAGGTACTTTCTTTTGTTAACTGCTGTATCCCTAAAATAGTGCCTAAAATGGTATCTGGCATTTAGTAGGCAGTACATAAAACTTTGTGAAATTAATAAAAAGAAGAGAGAGAAAGAAACAGAAGGCATCAGGACAAAGAGAAGGATGAAGGGGAGAGAGATAAGGAGGAAGGAGCTGAGTAGACCAGCCAGGCAGCTTAAACAAACGTGGAATATCATGTCAGTTTATGAAATTCTCCAGAGTGACTCCAAAATGATAAATCAGGCCTGCTTGAAAAGAGCACAGTATCTGCTAATGAAAAGAAAAATAACTCCTGTCCTTGTAGCATATTTCTTCAATGCATTTGTGCAA
>NW_021158326.1:0-1336 GCF_002837175.3 Physeter macrocephalus | reverse complement strand
AGAATACAAGTGACATGAGCCCTATTGTTGCCCCAACTTAGCACCCTGAGTTTCCAGGCCACAGCACCAGCGAGAGAACCCAGGCAAATCCTGATGGACACCCTGAGTTGAGGAGATACAGCTGAGAGTCTGAGGAGACCAAGACCAGAAATACTAGAAACTAGAAACGAGAGAGCTTCACAGAGAGAGAACTCTGAACATCTGCAGAACCCCCCTGAAGCATTCAGCAGAGTACTCATTAGTTCATCAATGTGAAGGAATCATCCAAGGTTAGGATAAAAATCAAATCAAAGCATTAGAAAACTGTGCCTGGTGCTCAAAAGGGCTGGCAGTTGTGCCTATCCCCACCAGACAGACTAGGCAAAACAACCATAATTCACAGGGCAATGGGTAATAAGCTCAGGAAGTTGCCTCAGTAGTTGAGAATAATTCCATGGAGAACTACCCTGGACCTGGGAAATAAATCATAAAAGTATCAAATTGTATCCTTGTATCTAAATTCATTGGATCCTGGAACAAGTCTCAAAAATATTTACAGGAATAAAAAAACATATACCTAACAAGGTAAAGTTACAATATCTGGCATCCAGTCAGCTAATGAGTGAGTTTAGCAAGGTTGCAGAGCATAATATAATATGTAAAAATAAATTATATTTCTATGTACCATCAGTTTTACAACCAGAAATTGAAATAAAAACATTTTAAATAGCATCAGAAATATGAAATATTTAGGGATAAATCTGTAAAAAGATGTGAAAGACTTGCAAACTGAAAACTGTAAATGACTGGATTGCCTGGCCTGAATGGCAGAGAAGCTTCTTGCATCTTATCCTGGACCTATTGCAGAGCCCCTCTTGCTCTGGGTGTCTTAGGAAATGGAACCTTTCTGAGTCATCCAATAAATAGTTCAAAGCAGTATTCTGTATACAGTATGTACTTCCTCCAAACTCCAGGGGCCCACAAAGCACAGTGCTTATTTTCTTGTGGCACGAGGTGTGAGGTGCAAAAATATATTCATCTTGGAAAGAGATATCCCGGTAAGGCCCAGTCCATTGGAATATAGAAAACTATACCAACATGGCAAGCTTTTGAATCTCCATAGGGCTTTTCTTCCACTTTCTAGTACTAGGCCATCATCCAGAGTACTTGCCACTTCTTGCTCACCAGATTCAATTCGCATGATGTCATCAGTATAGTGGACCAGTGATGTTCCATGAAATATCAAGATGACTAATAGCGTGCAGACACATTATGACAGAGAGCAAGAAACTTGACATAGGTCTGGGTCAAGACAATAAGTATACTATACAAAAGCAAACTGCTCTTCATGCTTTCT
>NW_021158325.1:0-1336 GCF_002837175.3 Physeter macrocephalus | reverse complement strand
ATGGAGTTTATTCTGCTTCCCTTTTGTCAGATTCTTCCTCCTCAAACTCGACTAAAGGAGAGTGTCTGTTGGCCTGAGAACCTTCTTTGTAGAACACTTTCTTGATAGTGCCATCCTTTGGAGCCTTTATGGTATGCTGCAAAGACAAAAGGCATGACAAACAATGGCTGTGATGCTAATGAGGGTTGAGCACACACCAAGAAACACGAAAAGTGAAAAATGAAGCCAATTATTTTGATGTTTTGTCATGTATCAGTGCTTCCCGACCTGTCTCATATCACAGCACACAGAGAAAATAATAACAGTTTTATGGTGCGCTTGGGGATTGAGAGGAATCACTACCTTGATGCACCTGGTCAATAATTGGGAAGCTCTGCATTAGCTAGTAATTCTCAGCTCAAGCTTCACAGTAGACTCTCACCTGGGAAGCTTTTAAAAACTACTGATCCTTGGGCTCCCCTACAGGAAATCTCAGTTCAACTGGTCTGGGAGGTACTTTTGCAAAAAGCTTCCCAGGTGCAATTTGTGACCAGGGCTCAGAACCAATGGCCTACAATTTCTAACCATCTAAAAACCTAAACAGCTAATTTAACTTGACTGAGGTTTTCACTTTGATACCTGATATTTGGCATCCTAGGTATGGCCTTAGAAAATACCAGTAGCTAATATTCTGTTGGGTTACTGCCTGAATCTAAGCTATTGATAATTTCAGAATCACAAATGACAGGCAGACCTCACAAAATTAAAATGCAAATGTAAGAGAAGGATGGTTTGGTTTTGTTTCCTGCAGTTAATGCTTCATCAATCCATGGTTCTTAATATTTAAAATGGTCTTAATTTACAAAATAATACAAAAGAATGATTGGGACTGATAGCTCCCAAAGTTTATTTGGCAAGTGAACCCTTGATTTCACTTACCTCCATCTTCATGGCGATCATAACCATCAAAGAATCTCCAGCTTTTACTTCATCTCCAGCTTTCACAAACACCTAGAGAGTCAGAGTGACAGGTTAATATTTAAAAACACAGAGGTCCTTTGTGGTCCACAGAGTTGGTATATAAACATACACAGCAGAACTATGTGTCTATGTGGTTGTCTTGTCCGCCAAGACAAACATACTGGCACAAATCAGAGACCCATAGGTCAGTCTGGCATTGTGGGCACTGTTGTCAGTGGCGGGCACTCCTTAGCTACCCACCCCTGCCCCCCAACCCGTTGAGTTTTCCTTGAATCAGATGAATACACTTAATGTATTTCAAGATCCTTTTGTGTTTTCATGAATATACAGACAAGACATATCACCAACAGGGAAGGACTGACTACAGGCACACCTC
>NW_021158324.1:0-1337 GCF_002837175.3 Physeter macrocephalus | reverse complement strand
CTCTCAACCACTGCGCCACCAGGGAAGCCCTCACCAACTTTTTTGAACATTGAAAAGAGTACATAAAATATTTAGTATGGTATTTGACACATGAAAATGATCTGAAAGTGTAGCTGTTTTAAGTATTTTATGCAAATCATCTCTGCTCCTTAAAAGAAAAAGGTGTAATTCTCCCAAATATACATAGTGTTATTTGTTTAGTGAATAAAAATATTAAGTAGACAAGGAAAGAGGTGAAATTATATGTTTTTGTGAAAATGTGTAGTGTTTTCACTTGAAAATTTTGTCAAATCTGACATGTTATAACTTTATTACATAAAAACTTCCCGAATTGGGAAAGGAATGAGTTTAAAAATGAAAATGTAAAGAAGTGTACCTATCCCCAGTGAGAAGAAAAATTGTGTCTACACACACACACAGAATACACTATAGCAAGGTTATAACGAATTACAAGAAATCAATTTAAAAATACTGTCCTATAGCGAACTAAAAAAAATTTTTTTTTGATCTGAACCTGAACTGCAAAAAGTTTGAAGTGTTTGAATTACTTCTGGCGTCTGTAATGGAATTAATTTACCAAAAAAGATTGAATTTTTTTTATTGTATTGCAATTTCACATTTTAGAACAAAGTATTGAAATGCTATTGTCCTCACATAAAAATGTATTACATTGTATTCAGTGTATAATATACGCTGCTATAGTTTAAAAAGTCATTGTCTTGTCTACATGTTTATATGTGACATTTCTATCCATCTTCATTTGATAGATTTGAGATTGCACTATGATTTTGAGAATTTATCTGTTTTTTCTATTCTCTTTGATGTGACAGTTATCCCATATACTGCTTACTGCTTTTATGCATATTGTAACTGAGCTCATATAATTCTTTCCATCTATTCATTTAACATAGTGTTGTTTATCTTTGGCATATAATTTATTTCAAACTCTACTGCCTAGAGTGATGGCAAGTCAGGTTAAGACCTTCAGTGTGAAAGATATAGAACATATATATCATGCTGGTTCATATTCACTTTCAAAGTGAAATATGTCATGGTGAGTTTCTGGGCTGGGGGAAAACAGTTTCCATAATGTTAATAGGAAGCAAGAAAAAATTATAACTATGTTCATTGCTTTAACAGTGTAGAATCAGGAATTTTTTATAAAATCAGGAAATACTGTTAGAAAGAAAAATACCTATCTGTGTTTGGTTAGGTAAGGAGAGCAAAGTTTTCTAAAAGGAGAATATATTAAACAACTTTGGATTGCTTTTTTAACCTTCAGTTTTACATATATATATTCTTTTTCAGATTTTTTTCCATTATAGGTTATTACAAGA
>NW_021158323.1:0-1337 GCF_002837175.3 Physeter macrocephalus | reverse complement strand
GTTTGTTCTCCCGGGGAAGTTGTCCCTGGATCACGGGACCCTGGCAGTCCATTAAATGGTTCTTGACCTTCTACACGATGTCAGGAAGTTTACCCGAGGACAGATGTTTGAATTGGGATCTAAAGAATGGGCAAAAGTCATTTGGGTAAAGAAAAGGAGCAAGGGATTTCCAGGCAGAGGTAAAAACCTACTTAACCTGACCAAAGCCAGGAAGGCTGGAACACAGAAAGTGAGGGGGAACATGGCAAAAGGCTATGCTAGGAAGTTGGCAGGATCTAGCACCTTACAAACCATGTTAAGAACTCGATTTGCTCTTTATCCAAAGAGCAATGGAAGACATTAAAGGATTTTAAGATTTCACACTAGGGAGTGGCGCAATCAATGTATAACTTCTAGCAGGACTTTGCAAGATAGAGGTTCTATTTTAGCCCCTAAGGAAGAGATAGCAAAAATTTATAATCTGTATCAGTAAATCCTTGTTCCTTATCCATGGCAGACATCACCAATTGATTATGACGTTTTTTTCTCTGACTGAACCCAGACTTAACAGTCTTAGATCATTCCACACAGGCAATACCAATCAATGTGACTCAGCACTTAATACAAACCCGGTTTTACTAAATTTTTTGGCTCTTCTTAATAAAAATACAAGATTGCTTGGGATGTGGTGGCCAGATAAAATATAAAACACCCAATTAAATTTGAATTTCAAATAAACAAATAATTTTTAGTGTAACTATGTACCAAATATTGGATGGGACAGATTTACACTAAAAAAATTATTTGTTGTCTAGGTGAAATTCATATTTAACTGGTTATTTGCTGAATCTGGCAACTCTCATTTGAGGGAATTAATGGAAAAAGCCCACAGCACAGTACCAGTCCAAAATAAATGCTTAATGAATGTTTATTTATTCAATCAGTTCATTTGCTCTAAAGGCAAAATTTTAGAACAGTGTAAAAACTATTGGTTTCTGACTTACCTCAATTTTTTCTTGATTTATTAGCTCTAAGAAATAGTCAAAGTATGTCTGAAACTATAATTCAACTGCTTCCCCCTATTGTTTTTCTAGATTAATGGCTTTCGATTACATTTTACTGTACCCCACAAGACAGTACAAGAAACCCACAGTCCACAGTACAAGAAACTCCACTCATTTCTACTTTCTAATGAGAGAAACCATAATAAGAACATGACAGTGCATAAGAAGAATACTATATGGTTAGACTGGTTTAGGATGATGGAGTAGAAGGACATGCTCTCACTCCCTCTTTTGAGAACACCAGGATCACAACTAACTGCTGAACAATCATCGAAAGGAAGACACTGGAACTCA
>NW_021158322.1:0-1337 GCF_002837175.3 Physeter macrocephalus | reverse complement strand
ATCGGCAGGCGGACGCGCAACCACTGCGCCACCAGGGAAGCCCCTTACTTTCCTTTTTAAATTGGTGTCTTACTTTGGGTCTTGGGATTTTCACTGCCTCTTCTTACTTTGCTATTTTTGAAAATAAATGGACAGGTATTCTCCATTTGTAAAGAAAACTCAATGAGGAACAAAATACAATTCAGGAACTTTTAGAACAGTCTCCTATACAGCAACCTCTGTGTTGGGATCCGGGAACACAAAGATGACCTCAAGCTGGTATCTGTTCCCGATGAGTCCACGGTCAAGTGGAAACTACAGGCATAGACACAAAGAATTATAACATGACCTACAAGTGTTATAGGTGATCATGCATGCACTTGTAGGGGTTCTCCTGGTAGCAGGCCACCCTGACACATTGGGGGTTCTAAAGTTTTGGACCAAGCTTGGTTGAGTTCACTGCTTCTATTTTTTATCTTTCATGCATCTATTCACCAGATAAGAACAAAGATATGTGCAAATTAACTCAGACTGAGTTTCAGAAGCACAGAGATTTCTATATCCCCTCCCTCTCCTTTTTTCAGTTTCCTCTGCCCTGAACTCCCAGAAGCCTTCACCCCTGGCTGCTCGAACACACCTGCATTTTTCTGCCTTATTCCACTGCTTCAACGCGGGCCCTGAGATGTCGCTTTAGCTTGTATCAGTTTTGCCCTTCCTTTCCCAAGTCTGTTTCATCTTTCCTAGAACCTCCTTTCTCCTCTTCTTTGTTCCATGCTGGGAATACACCCACCCATTCCCAGAATAGTCTTTTACCCATACTCTTGTTTAAGGCAGCCGGCAGCTTTACATTGGAGCTAAGTTTCCTGCAATTCTGAGAAAAGATATTTAAGTTCTCCTGTAAAGCGAGGGCCTCCATAACACTCTCACAAAGAAGACTGCAGCTTATTCTTCCTGGGCACCGGGGTGAGGGGTGGTCAAGGAGGGCTTCAGGAGAAAGTAGCCTTTGAGCTGGGGCTAGAGCGGGGAAGGTATTCTTTGTACGGAGGGTCACTGGTGGGACAGCATGAAAGCTGTGGAAGGACATGGTGTGTCTTTGCCTCTGACCTGTTCTCTCTGACTCCAGATTAGCTGGTGACCAGTTGTCCCAATGTCCTACTTTTATTCTCATTTATTCTCTAAAACCTCTAAAGGCCTGAGAACCACTTCCTCCTGAAAGACCCCCTAGAAGCACTATTAGGGGGAACAAGAGTGAGCTGGTGACCATTAACGATCCAAGACTCGGATGGCTAACTGATTATCTAAGGAAGCTGTAGCCTGGGAGCCCAGCGCTCCTGATTCTATCCAGCGCCAAAGAATAA
>NW_021158321.1:0-1337 GCF_002837175.3 Physeter macrocephalus | reverse complement strand
TTTACTGAAAAAGAGCTCTAGCTATTATTTCCAAGAAAGCATTTCCATTTGATCTTTATTTCAGTTTCGTCAGTACAGATGGAGTTTCTGGTCTGGCTTCCTGTGTTAAATTCACTAATATCATGTTCACACTCTACTTGTTCAAAAAGTCTTTCAACTTGAATAAGAATTATTCTTACAATAAAAGCCTTGCTTTTTGGTCCACCATCCATTTTTCTGCTCCTGAGGATTACAGAAGTATAGACAAAAATCCTTTCTACATGAACACAACTTTTTCAGTTCAAAATCCGAATGCAATGTATAATTCGCCAATAGAGGAGTCTGGTTCACCAAATTACCTTAAATTGAATTTCTGAGTCTTTAAACTTTGATCTCAAGACAAATGACTTTTTTTTTTTTTTTTTTTTAAACTTAAAACCCAGCCTTTTAGGGATGTCCTGTGTCCAGTCCTTCTGGCCACTCTTGCCGCTGCCTGTCTTTCAAGTTCACTGGACTGCGGTACTTTCCTCTTGGGACCACAGCCTTGGGGCAGCACTTCTGCACTTGCTCCCCGCTGCAGCATGTTTTATTTCTTCCTACCAGCCATGTGCCTCCACCTTTTGCTGGCGGTGCTATCCAACAACTGCAGAGAGCTCTTCCAGCCATACCTACAATCAGCTTTGTCTTTCTGGGGGTGGCGGGACAGAAGGGAGAGAAGGGGTACAAAGACAGGGGAGATGCAGATGATAAGTGTTAAAGAAAGGCCAGGAAGCCTTTGATGATGAAAGTCAGAAGGAGGAAAGGGAAAGGAAAGAGGAGTTGGAGACTCAAGCAGGGTGGTTAAATCTGCTGATGGATGAACTGAAATACAGGGATTACACCACCAAAAATAATGATATTTTTGTGCCAGCCTACTGGAAGGCCAAAAACCAGTATTGCAATCACCCCATTAGAATGATATAATGCAGCAAAGCGAGGAACTTTGCCAAGCACTCTAATACTCACGTCAACCATGAAAATACAGGCTTTGCCTTCTTTTTCACAGATGTGGCAACTATGATTTAGAGAGAATAAGTCACTTCCCAGCCACAACTAGTAAACAGCGACACCAGAACTCAAACATATTATTTTAAGTACCAATTCCAAAGCTCATTTTCTTAGCCATTACATCTAACATTATCTTCCCAAATGTTTCTAAAACTGTATTGTGAATAAAAAATAGTTACATAAAATGTGATGTCTAAAGGGATTAACTAGCCAGATGACACATAAAGCTTTATTCCTTGATGTGCTATACTGCCAAGGTGTCACTGTGGGGTTTTTTTGGTTTGTTTTTTAATAAATAAATAAATAAATAA
>NW_021158320.1:0-1337 GCF_002837175.3 Physeter macrocephalus | reverse complement strand
GCAGGGGACACGGGTTCGTACCCCGGTCTGGGAAGATCCCACGTGCCGCGGGAACTCACACTATAACATCCAGGAAATTCCTCTGGACGGGAAGAAGGTAGATGAGACAAGAAGAAGGGTCTATAGGGGCTTCAGAAGTACTGGGGAATATATTACTCCTTAATCCAGACAGTAGAAACAGAGTATTTAAATTTTTTATTCTTTAAGGAATTTATATGATATATACTATTCTGAATGTGTGATGCATTTCATTATAAAATCTAACTTTTTTTTTTTTAGGTTAAAACATTTCTTGCTAAGGGACTACTCTGGCTGCTGTGTAACACTAGCAGGGGACCAGAGAGAAGCTACTGCAATATCCCAGGCAGTGGAGGTGGTGAGAAGCAGCTCCAGGTATTCTGAAGAGTTTTACTGATGGTTGAGATGGAGGGTGGTTGGTGGGAGAGGAAGACTGAACCGGGGGCACAGGGCCTTGTGGCCCGAGCAACCTGGTGGGCGGGGTGCCATTCTTTCATACAGAAAAGTCAGGAAAGAAATGGGTTTGGGTAAGAAAAAAAAAAAAAAAGAGTTCTGTTTACAACAGGTTAAATTTGAGATGCCCTTTAAATGTCCAGGTGGAAATGGCAATCGGCAGCAGGACACAGATGTCTGAAGCTCATGGATGAGGTCAGAGCTGGAGGGATACATCTGAGAGTCATCAGAGCACAGTTCCTTCTTAAAACTACAGGACCAGAAGAAATTATTGACGAAAGGCCTGGCATAGATAAGAGAAGGCTGTCAGCAGTAACCTTCACAATGGCTGATCCAGAGGTTTGGAGGGGGTGAACACCTGACTGGATGAGAAGTGGCCAACAGGCAGGTGAAAAGGTGCTCAGCATCATGAATTATCAGGGAAATACATATCAAAACCAGACACCACATCCCTCTCACTAGGATGGCTATAATCAAAAAGACAGATAATAACAAGTATTAGTGAAGATATGGAGAAACTGTAACTCTCATACATTGCTGGTGAGAATGTGAAATGGTGCAGCTACTTTGGAAAACAGTCTGGCAGTTAAAAGGTTAAACAAAGAGTTACCGTATGACTCAGCAATTCTAATCCTAGGTCTATACCCAAGAGAAATGAAAATATATATCCACACAAAAACACGTACACAAATGATTATAGGAGCATTATTCATATCAGCTCCAAAGTGGAAAGAACGCAAAGTTCCATCAACTGATGAATAAACAAAATGTCAAATATCCATACAATGGAATCTTATTCAGCCATAAAAAGGAAGCGCTGATCCGTGCTACATGGATGAACCTTGAAAACATGGTGCTAAGTGAAA
>NW_021158319.1:0-1337 GCF_002837175.3 Physeter macrocephalus | reverse complement strand
AAAAAAAAAAAAAAAAAAAAAAAAAATCCTTTACAATATAATTTTATTAAAGATTATTTCATTAAATGAGCTAAACCTCTAGCCAATTAAAAATTTTCTTAAAAATAAAAACAAGATATGTTTTATCAATTTCCCAAGAATAAAAAAATATTAAATTGATTTAATATTAAATTGATTTAATATTAAATTGACAATTAAATTAATCATCTATTAATAACTCAGAATGAGTTTGTAGGGCCACGGGTTTATTATGAAAATTATTCTTTCCATACATGGTATAGATTTCAGGAGAATGGGCTGTTTCAACTGTTTCCATGCCTGGAAATTTTGTTTTATTGTATTAATGAGCCCAAACATTGGACTGTCTCAGCATATATATTCACCTCCTTACTTTCCCTCAGTAGTTAGTTACCAAAGCAGAAAAATAAATGAAGTCAAGATCATTCCTCACATTGTCATTTATTTTTAATATTTTAGTGAGCACAGCAATTCTTTTTTGTGTGAAAAAGTTATGAACATCTTCATAACCAATATTTTCTCCCACCATTTGGTGTGTGCAATGCTGAGGCCTGGGGCCTGCCAGACAACACCTATTTATTTTCTTTACTAACTAAAGACAGGTGACCTTTTATATTGATAGAAATTTCTCGTTTCAACAGGCTGGGTAAAGTGAGCCCAATCAGCCAAGAGAAAATGTCACGAGTCCCTCCCTGCTCTGTGTGTATCCTGCATCATGCTCACACTCACAACCCTGCCTGCTCCTCTCCTTGGCAGGCAGCTGAGGTAAGAAAGACATCTGCTGTCACACACCTGTGTAATCTCTGCCTAAAAGAGAAAGGCAAAACCAGCCACCACAAAAGGAATCTTACCTGAGCTAGGTTTTCAATCCCACCCAAGCTATGGAGTATTTCCTGATAAAATAAAAACAACAGAACACGCATGAAAGATGAGAGTGGTGGGGGGAATGTATTTTACATGCAATCTATTTATTAAGTTATGAGTTTTAATTATTTTTTGAAGGCTCACATTCTAACATAAATATGGAAAACTTTAATGTTTGCCAGTCATACTATATTTAAGATAATTTATTAATAAATAGGAATGAAAGTTGGATTGGGATTAAGAGAATGTAAGTATGCTCAGAACTGCAGCCTGCCTCCTAATTCTTTTTACTTCCTCTCATGTCATCATAAAATGTTAGAGCTGGAAAAAGCTATTAGATATCATTCCCTTCAACACCCTCATATTACAGAGTAGGAAAACTAAGACCCAGAATGGTAAACCATTTTGCCAAAGTGACAGAGCCTGGATAAGAATCCAGCATCACTGAATCCCAG
>NW_021158318.1:0-1338 GCF_002837175.3 Physeter macrocephalus | reverse complement strand
TGAACTTATTTACAAAACAGAAACAGACTCACAGACATAGAAAACAAATTATGGCTACTAAAGGGGAAGGGGGAAAGGATAAATTAGGAGTGTGGAATTAACAGGTACACACTAATATATATATAAAATAGATAAACAAGGATTTACTATAGAGCACAGGGAACTATATCCATTATCTTGAAATAACCTATAATGGAAAAGAATCTGAAAAAATGTGTATAACTAAATCACTTTGCTGTACACTTGAAACTAACACAATACTGTAAATCAACTATACTTCAATAAAAAATAAAAATAAAAGACAGTCTTTTTTGCACAAGTTAGATATGAGCTCAGCCTAGGATGGCTATAACCTCGAGAGTAATCTACTAGGAGACAGTCAAAGGGGAGGCAAGAGAGGACGGGCATTCCAGCTAAGAGGTAACACTTGAGCAAAGGTGCACAGGTGGGAGAGCCCAGGCTGCGGAAGGAAGAATGAGCCATTACTTCAACCTTACTCCGACTTCTCCCTACCAGGATTGTGAAAACTTTTAAGGTTACAAGCACCTCATAAACTTCTGAGAAGTTACTACATACAATTAGGAGAGTGTGGATACAATATTGCTGTCTTAATAAAGGTCAGAAAGAGATAACTCATTCGAAGGTGTTTTCACTTTTTACAAAAGACCTCTGCTGCTAGATGGCTGCACAAGCAAAACGTTTTCCCAGCAGTGTGCTGCCAAGGTTGACAATGGGCTCCTTTGGCTCAAACACAGGGATCTGATTCTGCACGTACAAATGGTTCATTCATTCAATCCACAGTTACTGAATGCCTTCTAGGTGCCAGGCACCGTGCGACATGTTAGGGATACAAAGATGAACTGATCTTATTCTTGGATGCTCAAAGCCCAGGAGATGGCTACAATAATTAAAAGGCGATGAGTGCTATAAAAACAGCAAATACGGAGCGACTAGTGCCTATTAACTAGGTCCACGTTCAAACAGGAACAGCAGAGGCATTTTTTAAATTCCCCCTTTGTCCACATCTAGGCTGCATCTATTTCTAGTTTACGTATTTGCAGACACTTTCATAAAGCTACTGAAATCTCACCCACCTCTCCATTTTTACAGATTTTATTACTTTTTTCTGTGCCCATAACAGCTAAGAGAAATAATCAACTTGATCAGGTAAGGGATTAAGTCTTTCAAACAAATGCCTTTATATCAGTTCTGTATCACTCCCCACATTCGTATGCCCTATTATCTATTTAAGAGAGTCAACTAAAAATTGTCAACTCAGAACGCATAATAATATCATCATCCTCCCAAATATTTAAGACTTCTCTTTCCAGTCAGTGT
>NW_021158317.1:0-1338 GCF_002837175.3 Physeter macrocephalus | reverse complement strand
TTGGCAGGCGGACTCTCAACCACTGCGCCACCAGGGAAGCCCCCATTTTCCTTTTGATCTTGCTCACCGGTGGGTGCAGTTAGGCCCTTTGATTATTAATAATAAGCATAATTAATGACGCTACCATCTGTGGAGCAGTTACCACGTGCCAGCACCGTGCTAAGGGTTTAGCAACTTTGAAAAAATCGAATCCACTCAGTTTGGTGCTATCACTATCCCTGTTTTAATGACGTTGAAACTAAGGTTCAGGGAGATCTTGGGAGATTGTTGAGCTGTGATTTGAATCCAGACCTGTGTGACCCCACGGTGGAGCCCTTGGTCACCGTGCCGTGGGACCTCCCTGGCCAATATCTATTTGTTGGAACTCTATTAATTGGTGTGTTGGGACATCTGTGGTACAATGGAAATTGATATTCGTCCAGATGACACTGAGGTCCTTCTAGACAAGGGCTTCTGTACCACCGGGGGATGGGGAGGACATCAGAGCCTCCTGGGAGCATGTTCAATACTGTGACATGAATTTGTATTAGGAAAACAAACCAAAACCCCCAAACGTTTTCAACTGATAATAAAAATTCAGAAATGGGTCAGGACAGAACTTCTGGGCCAACAGGGAAGGTGAAGAGGCACCAGTTGGGAGATTATATAATTTGTCAACCAAGGAGTCAGGCGCTGATATTCACCCCGTGTCTTGATGATGTAGATTTTATGGTACAGGATTCATGTCTTTGGGAATTGCTTTGTTTACTGTGTATCCTGAGCCAGTCTCGGATCCCCAGAAAAGTAGATGAGCAGCTGATTCTCCTTCTCCGAGCCCCCGTGGAAAGCCCTGGCTGGGCCAGGCCAGAGTGTTGGCCATAAAGAAACAGGGCTACTGAGGAGGCCTGCCCGGGACCGTGGCCGTTCTTTGCTCTTAGGTGATTGGCTGATGGGACCCTGGCAGCCTCTGGGCAACGGTACTAAGATCTCAGGGAAGAGGCTGTGGGTCTCCCCGGCACTCCTGGTCTCCATCTCTGGGGTCATTGCATGAGGGGTGTCCGGGAGCAAACAGATGCCAGAGGTCCAGGCCAGGAGCTGCTGCTGGTTTCCCAGAGCTCTGAAGGGCAGAGAGAGACTCCAGTGCCCGGCCTCTGTGCGGGTGAGGCTGCCTTCCCCAGCGCTGCCTTACGGCTGGAGGCTTCTTGCTGTCCGGGGATGTGTGTCATTCTCAATTCTAGTAGGTTCTTTTTAATAGATTTTCTCTCTTTAAAAAATATTTTTCTGGGGACTTCCCTGGTGGCGCAGTGGTCGAGAGTCCTCCTGCCGATGCAGGGGACGCGGGTTCGTGCCCCGGTCCGG
>NW_021158316.1:0-1339 GCF_002837175.3 Physeter macrocephalus | reverse complement strand
ATGTCTGATAAAAGAGTTACTTTGATAGAGTAAATAATAGAGGTTTAAATCCTCTTATTTCTAGAATCATAGGAATTGAACCTACCCTTAACAATTCAAAATTCTTCATGCTACCATATAAGGCCAGGTAAATAAGCTATCCGGCCCATACCCAGAATATGTTGGTTTATATGCTTCCCGTACTAATAAATCACATCATTTTTATCGTCTTCCTCACAACCTTTATCTCAGGAACCATAAATTGTAGTAACCAGCTCCCACTGATTACTTAGCTGAATCGGTTTCAGAATAAATATATTAGCCATTATTCCCATTATAATAAAAGGTTTAACCCAGGAACTATAGAATCATCCACTAAATATTTTCTAACACAAGCTACCGCATCAATGTTACTTATAATAGCTGTTATCATTAACCTATTATACTCCGGCCAATGAACTGTTACAAAACTCTTTAATCCAACAGCATCAGTAGTAATAACAGTATCCCTAACCATAAAACTAGGACAAGATATATATCTCCAAATATCTTAAGGCCTTGTCTGTGGAAGAGGGGTTAAACTCTTATGTGCGAATTCAGGAAACAATGGGTAGAACTAACGGGGAGCATATTCCAGTTGTCAAAAGATCTAAGGTGTTGTCTTGAGAAACAAGGAACTTCCTAGTCTGCAGGTAATGAGGTGTAGACTCTTATTTCTGTCTCCTATGAGAGACATTGTAGGTGTATTCAGCATTGGTATGTGGTAGAGTGACCATATCTCTCAGTTTGCGCATGACAGTGGCTGTTTACTCTTTAATTCAGGTGTAATTATTTATGGGGCTCCTTTTACTCTCCAAAGCACTCCAGTAATTGATATGGTCACTTAGAACAGTGATTTCTCACCCCTGCTTCAATATTAGAGGAACCCTGAATACTTTTTTTAAAAAAGTGTAGATGCCTAGACATTGAACGCATACCAACTAAAATCAGAACCCCGAGGATGACACACAGGCATAGGCAGTTTTCAAAGCTTCCCAGGTGATTCTAATGTACAAGATTGAGAATCCTTGGCCTGGAGGATCTTTCCTTCCATTCCTATCGTAACTGAATCCTGTAATTCTATTTTCTGAAAATATATGTTGTACTCCACAAAGAAAGCAAAGCTTGAACCTCTGCTACTATCATAAATACAGTAGAGAATAAAACAAACAAAAATATAAATTGTATGTTTTAAAAAATTCTGTCTATACGCTTTTATTTTATTTTTTAAGAGGAGTCCTGTTTCAACTCTCCAAAAAAACCTGATACCATTTAAAAAAAAAAATTTTATTTATTTATTTATTTTTGGCTGTGTTGGGTT
>NW_021158315.1:0-1339 GCF_002837175.3 Physeter macrocephalus | reverse complement strand
TTCCCTTTTTTTTTTTTTTTGGATGTGTGTTGTGTTGTTGTTGCCATTTGTTTTTGTTTTGCTATTTGCCTTGGGTTTTGTATGTTTGTTTTCTTTTCCTTTTTTTTTTCTTTTCTTTCTTTTTTCTCTGGCCTTGCACTGTGGCTTGCAGGCTCTTGGTTCCCCAGACAGGGGTCAGCCCTGGAACTCCAGGGTGGGAGCACCAAGTGCAGGAAGCTGGACTACCTGAGAATTCCTGGGCCCAGGGTATATTAATTGGCATGTGCACACCCAGAGGTATCCATCTGGACACCAATACTGCCTGCAGCCTTCAGTGCTGGAGACCTCACGCCAAACAGCCCATCAAGACAGGAACACAGACCCACCCATCAGCAGACAGGCTGCCCAAAGTCGTACTAAGCTCACAGACACCCCAAAACACACCACAAGATGTGGTCCTGCCCATCAGAGGGAAAAAATTCAGCCACACCCACTAGAGTGCAGGCATCAGTCCTTCTCACAAGGAAGCCTACATAAACACCTGGACCAACCTCACCCATCAGGGGGCAGACAACAGAAGCAAGAGGAACTACTACCCTTCAGCCTGCAGAAAGGACACCATAAACACAGTAGATTAGACAAAATGAGAAATATGTTGAAGACAAAGATTAAATAGGGAGCTTCCCTGGTGGCACAGTGGTTAAGATTCTGCCTGCCAATGCAGGGGACATGGGTTTGGGCCCTGATCCAGGAAGATCCCACATGCCACGGAGCAACTAAAACCATGTGTCACAACTACTGAGCCTGCACTCTAGAGCCTGCGAGCCACAACTCCTGAGCCCAAGTGCCACAACTATTGAAGCCCATGCGTCTAGAGCCTGTGCTCTACAAAAAGAGAAACAATTGCAATGAGAAGCCTGCGCACCACAACGAAGAATAGCTCCCGCTCGAAGCAACTAGAGAAAGCCCATGCGCAGGAATGAATATCCAACACAGCCAAAAATGAAAAATAAATAAATTTAATTTTTAAAAAAGAGTAAATAGGCAACCGACCTGGAAAAGAATTCAGAGTAACAGTAGTAAAGATGATCCAAGAACTAAGAAATAGAATGGAGACACAGATTGAGAAGGGAACAAGAAATGTTTAAAAATGACCTAGAAGAACTAAAGAACAAACAAACAGTAATGAACAACACAGTAAATGAAATTAAACTTTCTCTAGAAAGAATCAATAGCAGAATAACCGAAGCAGAAGAACGAATAGGTGAGCTGGAAGATAAGAACTGTCACAGAAGGGCTTCCCTGGTGGTGCAGTGGTTGCGCGTCCACCTGCCAATGCAGGGGAACCGGGTTCGCGCCC
>NW_021158314.1:0-1339 GCF_002837175.3 Physeter macrocephalus | reverse complement strand
GTCCTCCTGGAGCCCAGATGCGCATGACCGGATGTGACGTCCTCCTACCCAAGCTGTGGGGGCGCAGCCATTTTTGAGAGCAGCCGTCTGGTGAGGGTGAGCCGCGTGAGGAATTCCACGTCTCGTCAGGTGTCAGAGTGTGAGGTAACCCCAATTAGAAGTGCGGGGATGCCCCCGACACCCCCAATCTCCTTTCCCTCCGAAAAGAGGCGGCCACACAGGACCCGCCCACCCCGCCCCTGCTCTCGGCCCGAGAGGCTCGGGCCTGGCTGTTAGGCCCCAAGTCCATCCGCTTCCCCCGCGGGGTCTCGGGCAAGGAAGGCCTCGCTCTGAGGCTGGTGGACCCTGGCTCAGCTCAGTAGAGGGAGCGCCCCAGGCCCTGTGGAGTGAAGGACGGGACCCTCGTGGGGACCGAGGGGCTCCACACCCCAAAATGGCAGCCACGCAGACCCCGCCCCTGACGTCGGCCTGGGAGCCTCCGGGCTGGTCTAAAGAATGAGGGGCTCCCTCAGTGCGAACGCAGACGGACGCGGGAGACTCAGGGAGGAGGGGGCCTTGTTCTGAGGGGCTGGCCGCAGGTCAGCAGAGGGAGGATTTCCAGGGCACGGGAGGAGTCAGGGTGAGGAGCGTCCTCCCCGACGCAAGGCCACCTCAGAACCCCTCCCCTGTTGTCAGCCGCTTCCTTCTGGCCACACACGGAGAAGGGAGGGCTGCTGTCTGAGAGGGGAGGTGCAGGCCAGCAGAAAGCGCATCCCTAAGCACTCCCAAGAGTCAGCCCAAGCCCTTGAGTGAGGACCAGTGGGGCCGGCAACCACAGGGCCTCGACCTGTCTGCCGCACGCTGCAGGCTTGGTAAAACTCCGCCACATGCAGCCGCGTGGTCACCCTCACTGCCTCCTAATGAGACTCAAGGAGGTGCTGGCACTGGGGAGAGCAGATGGCCCTCGGGGCAAGAGAGGAGCTCCAGGCGGCACCGGCCGTCCAGGGAGGACTCCGAGTGAGGACTAAGGGAGTCACCCACCCCGAAGAGAAGGGACAAGAGAGAATATGGCCTGGCCCCTCCTGTCAACCCTTAAACTCCCAAGAAAGGACTGTCAGGCTGAGACTGCCCGTAATTTCCTGCGCCAGGTCCAAGGGAGGTTAGAGCTTTGTTCTGAAGGGGCAGCCACGAGGCAGCAGAAGGGAGGGTCGCAGGACCCTTCGGTGGTGGGCTGAACGCTCCCTCCTTTCCTCCTCCTGGGTGTCATGGAAGATGGTGGTGTCAACTTCAGAGCAGCAGAGGGGATGGGGTGGGGGGGTGGGGGAGTCTTGCCAACAACTGTCATCCTGACTCTGAATGG
>NW_021158313.1:0-1339 GCF_002837175.3 Physeter macrocephalus | reverse complement strand
TTCTGAGTGTTGCTTGTCTGGTTGGGAAGAACTCATTGTGTATATCTATTGAATTCTAGTTGTAAATGAAGGGGAGAGTGGGCCAGTGGTTCAAATCACAAATTAGAAAGACTGTGCTCTGGCTGTGGGAATTTGCTTGGTCCAGCTGCTTTGAAAAGTGCAGTTTTTCTTGTTTCTCTTTGGCTTTGTTGAATTTTGCCCTTGAATGTCATGAACATGCCATTGCCATCCCTTGGTGACTTCTCGAGTGTTTTATTCAGGGTAGGTTAGGCTATGTTGTGGTAACACTCCACCATCTCAGGAGCTTATGGTTTTTCACCACTACTCCTGGTCCACATCTGCCTAGGTAGCTCTCCTGGACAGCGTTCCTTCAAGCAGTGATGTGGGGATCCAGGCTTTGACCATAGTGCGGTGATGCCACTGTCAGTCTTTCCACCATCACCACAGAAAGGGGTGAGAGAGGACCAGGGTCCCACAGGGGTTTTGTTTTTAAGCCTGGATATGGCAAATATCCCTGCAACGTACAGTTACGTTGGCCAGATCCCAGTCGGAAGGTCCCAATTTAACCATAAGGGGTGCTTGGAAGTGTGATCTTCCTGTGTTATTAGTAAGCGTTTAGCTAGCCTCAGCCAAATTCTGCCAGAAAGCCATCCCTTCCATGTTCCATTTTGCACTCTACGTCACAAACATGACCATACTTTAACAGTACCTCCCCAGCCCCCCAAAGAGTTGTTTGTCTTGTGTTTTCTTTATCTAGGTCGATTGGCCCTCCTCCTTCTGATTTGGATGAGGTCAAAATGAACACAGTGTTTAATCATACTGCTTATAACAAGCAGTGATTAATTTTCTTTTATCATCTTAATTGCCCTGGGAGAGTAGGAATTCTGACCCTGCTGCCTCCTTGGTGACACGTTGCCTTGTCGCTCCATCTTCAGCAATCCCCTAGACTCTCCAGAACAACTAGCATTTGTAGTCCACACCAGACGTTCTCAAACCTTCATGTGCGTCAGTATCATCTAAAGGGCTTACTAAAACACAAGTTGCTGGGCCCCAGCCCAGAGTTTCAGATTCCATTTGCTGTGGAGTGGGGCCTGAGAATTTGCATTTCTAGTAAGTTCCCAAGCAATGCTGATAATGCTGGTCTGAGGATCATCCTTTGAGAACCACTGGTGTATACCAAGTATTTTAACATGAAATTTTGTATCATATTAAATTATTTGCTATTTTTTCACATTCACATCAATACATTTTGAGTACCTACTGTGTGCAAGAGCTTTTGCCAGCTGGTGTTCATGGTTATCAGTTATATTTCAAGGACGTAATTTTTGTGTACTGCTTT
>NW_021158312.1:0-1339 GCF_002837175.3 Physeter macrocephalus | reverse complement strand
CCCCCCCACCAAGTGAGCCACAGCTGACCCCCTACCTCCCTAGGTGATCCTCCAAGACTCATAGGTATGTCCAGCCCAGGCTCTTATGGAGTTCCTGCTTTGTGCTGGGTCCTAGTGCATATGAAACCTTGTGTGCACCCTTCTGGAGTGGCATCTCTGTTTCCCCCAGTCCTGCACTCAAGCCCAGCTGGCCTTCAGAGGCAAATGCTCTGGGAGTTCCTCCTCCTGATGCCAGACCCTCAGGCTGGGGAGCCTGACGGGGGGGCTCAGGACTCTCACTCTTGTGGGAGAAAGTCTGTGATATAATTATCTTCCCGTTTGCGGGTCACCCACACCTGGTGGGTATGGGATTTGATTATGTCACGAAAGTGCCCCTCCAACTGTCTTGTTGTGGCTTCTTCTTTGTCTGCGAATGTGAAATATCTGTGTTGGTAGGTTCCAGTCCTTTTTGTCAATGGTTGTTCAGCACTTAGCTGTGGTTTCGGTGCTTTCATGAGAGGAGGTGAGCTCACGTCCTTCTGTTCTGCCGTCTTTTCCAGAATCGAGGGGCTGCTTTTAGTTTGCATGCTTGCTGCCTCTTTCCTCAGTGTGTGCCGGCCGTTATCCCCTTGATATGGGGTGTGCAGGTGCAGCAGCCCTTGCGTGCTCCCAGGATGGTGGGGGCAGGGCTTGGCACCTGCTCACAGGTCTCCTAGGGTCGGCTGCAGTCCATGCACTCCCGGGACATCAGGCGTAGGGCTTGGCGCCTGCCTGTGGGTCTTCTAGGGGCAGCTGCTCTCTGCGCTCTCCCAGGACAGCAGGAGCAGCGCTTGGCACCTGCTTGTGGGTCTTGTAGCGGTGTCCTGTGCCCACTTCTGGAGCCCACAATGGCGTGGGTGACTCGCACCTGCCCTGGGAGCTCCTGTAGTTGGTGTCTCGTTGCCTGGGAGTGCTCACAGGGAAAGAAGCTCTTATGGTGGTCCCACCCCTCTTCTCGTGTGCCCCCCAATAAAGGCACCTTGCCTCTCTGGCAGGCCCTGGCTTCTTCGGGGTACACCCTCAGTTGCCACAGTCCAGCCTCTTCAGGCTGTCTCCGCACAGCCAACCCCAGTCCTCTCTCTGGGTCTGACTTCTGAAGCCTGAGCTTCAGCACCCAGCCCCCACCTGCAACAAGTGAGGCAGGGAGACTGCACTGAGCTTCTGGCCTAACCTTTTAAAATGTTATTCACGAATATAAGTGCAACCGTTTTGAGTTAGTCACTTGCGTGATTTCTTATTTGAACAGTGCCCTAATGTGATTCTTTCATTCAGCAGTTCTTTTGTGGTATCATTGGTTATATTTACTATCACAGAGCTCTAT
>NW_021158311.1:0-1340 GCF_002837175.3 Physeter macrocephalus | reverse complement strand
TCTAGGTGCATCCATGTTGCTGCATATGGCATTATTTCATTCTTTTTATAGCTGAGGACTTGGTTATCCATCACGTGGACTTCTCCAGAGGGTCCTTCGAGCATCCTCACAACATTGCAGCTGACTTCTCCCAGGCAGATGAGCCAAGAGTGCAAACAGGAAGGAAGCCACACGGCCTTTTGTGAACTGGCCTCCCAAGGCACACTCCTCCATTTCCACAATATTCTATTGGTTACTAAGGTCAGACCTATTTCATGTGGGAGAGGTCTACACAGCGTGTAGATATCACAAGGTGAGGATCCTTGGGGGCCACTCCTATAGACTTACTCACTTTAACTGGATCCAGCCTCTGTATTTGCACATCAAACTCACCGTCCTGCCCCACACCTTCTCATAGCTTCTCATAACACAGAATAAAATCTGAAGTCTTAACCAAACTTCTCACCTCCAGGCCCTGTGTGATCCAGCCCCTCCCCACCTCTGCGTCCTCATTTCCTAACTCCTTCCTCTTTCACTCGCTCCACCAGGTACACTGGCCTTCTTCCCTTTCCCCAAAACACCAGGCTTCCTCTAGGACCCTGCATGGCTCCCTCCCACGCTTTGTTTCATTTCTCTGCTCAGATGTCCACCACTTCCACCTCCCCAGAGGTCTTCCACGACCACAGTGTTTTGGACCAGCACCCTTTCCATCCCTCCACTAACCATCCCTTCCTCTGCTTTGTGTTTCTGAATCACAGTTGTCGCCACCTGAAATTATATTGCAGGTTTGTCTCCTATATCGCATTTGTCTCCCCGGCAACAATGTAAGAACCCTGAGGGAGGGACCTTCTCTGAAGTATTCACTCCTCTAGCCCCAATGCCTGGTACAGCTGCTATTTGTTGAGTAAATGAATGATCGAATGAATACATCTGTAAAAAAAAAAAAAAAGAGGGCTGGACTTGATTCATTGGTGGACTAGTGCTGGTCTGAGAACTGTTACTGGTTCATGAGCAGAAAATTCAGAAATTGTGAGTAAACACTGAGAAAATTTTACGGCAATTTGATGCTGCTGTGACATCCAAGCTCATGACTGGGGACTGATCCTGTTGAAGTGGGTAGAAAGCCTCTTCTGTAGAACAGTCTGGGTGCTGTTGAACCTGCAAGGTGAACCACGTGTGGCACAGCTGCAAACTAGATGCCTACAGTTGGACCACTTTAAAATGGAGGGTATTTTATTTTATTTTATTTATTTTTTATTGAAGTCTAGTTGATGTATAACTGTGTTATTGCTGCTGTGTTGCGTTACTTCTGCTGTACAGCAAAGTGATTCAGTTATACACATGTATACCTTCTTTTTTAT
>NW_021158310.1:0-1340 GCF_002837175.3 Physeter macrocephalus | reverse complement strand
TGTCTAAAAAACAAAAAAAGATATGTGTTCAGCTGTTTTCTCCTAGAAATTTTTAACTTTTAAAAAAGTCTATGCCAGAATTGTAATTCCTTGGGGGAAAAGTTATCAATACATCTTAAACTCTTTCAGCTTCACAAATTTCTCTTGCTATATTGACTCTTGTTCAATCTGTGCAGGAACTTGGTTTGCTATCTTTTGGCCTTCACGTAGTCCTAAGGAGAAAACATACTCCTTTCTTCCCATGGCAGGTGGTTCCTTTGTTCATTCATTGAATCACCCCTCATCTATGGCTCACCTAACTCATGCCAGACGGTGTTCTACATACACAGGCAAGGTCACGAGGTCACAGCCTCTGTATCAGTCTGGGTCCAGTCAGGAGAGAGAAACTACAGTCATCTGAACGATGCAAGTTGAATATAAAGAATTTAAGACTGTCACGTGGGATTGGGGTAACGGGGAGGGGCTGCGGGAAGTGCCGGGAGCCGCGAAGCACCTGGCATAGTAGGTAGAAAGCAGCTACGAACCTGAGGGGAGCTGGGGATCTGTGCCCAGAGAGCACACTGCTCTGGAGTCACTGGGAGAGGCCGCCCTCCGGGCTGTCTCGCCGGAGGCCCCCCGCCCCCCGGGAGCCAGCTGAGGGGAGGGTGGCACCAAGGGAGGCTTCCGGCCGCTGGGTGCTGCTCGCAGCGGCGCTGTCACCCACCGGGTGCAGGAGAAGCCTCTGTGCCGCAGGAGCCGCGCGCCGCGGGGGCCCCAGGCACCGTGCCCGGAGCTGCCGAGGCGAGCCGGGGGCCCCCGGCCCCTGCGGCCTGCAGGGCTGAGCTGCTGTCACGCGGCAGCCTGGCAGCCACCCACCCGTGCTTGGCGAGCTCCAAGGGGGACCGCCTGGTGAGTACGCTGGAGCCAGGACGTCAAACCCTGTCTTCGCGAAATGTCGCTTCGTTGTCCTCTCCGGACAAAGCTCAGCATCGTGCCGGCTGCTAAAAGGAAAAGATGTCTAAAGGGCACAGATTTATTTTCCCAGATCTGACAAAGAGGGGTAGGCTTGAGGGTGAGAGGCGGTAGATCGGTAACGGGTACAGTCCACCCCTTTGGATGCTCATCCTCCATCGACACCCTCTAAATCATGTGCACTTCCTGAGCAACAGCAAAGCAAGGCTGTGTGTCTGCCTAATAAGATGTAGCTGTCCTTTTCCAAGCGCAGACGTTTCGCCCTTTCCCCCAAATGAGAAGCAGCACGGTACCGAGTACAGACGGTAGCAGAGAGAGGACTTGGATCTGAGAGGCATGCATTGAAGGCACAGCTTCCATGAATCTCATATTTTGTGGTGATTTACTAT
>NW_021158309.1:0-1340 GCF_002837175.3 Physeter macrocephalus | reverse complement strand
ACACACACACGCGCGCAGGAATGATATTATATACACTTTAGTGCATCTGCTGTTTTCATTCAATACCTCATGAGTATCTTTCCAAGCCAACTGTATGGCTCTAAACCATTCTTTTTAAGGCTACAAAATCATTTCATGCTTTAGATGTACTATTGATCTAACGTGGATATTTTTTCCCCTAGGCTTCATTTATCAACTGTGCTATAATAAGCATTCTTGCACTGTACTGTTGTTTCTTTGGGATAGATTTCTAAGAGTGAGGTTGCTGCATCAAAAAATAGTGTAGTTGCTCTTTTTTTCTCTCTCCTTTTAAAAAAAGAGATGATGCTATACTTTCTTATTTTGCAAGTGACCTTAAGCACTCACTTCTCTTCCCTGGACCTCTGTTTTCTCACCGTAAAGCAGGCGTGTGGGACTATAGATGACCTTGAATGTCCTTTGCAGCTTGTTTTAAACTTCTCTGCTTCTGCGCCTATGCCCACTGCTCTGTGTCTTGCTGCAGTGAAGTGAAAATCATCACTGCTGCTGACTCAAGAACAAGCGTCCTGCCTGTCTGAGTCTCAAGATTTTGGACCTACATTTTGCACACAGATGAGTTACTTAGCTGAACCACTGATTTCCAAGTACAAACTCTTCTGAAATGCTATAGTAAGGGAAGATTTCCCTGATTAGTTTGTGTCTCCTTGAGACCCGCGGTTCAAATGAGAGCTGGACAGTGAAGCTGATTGCAGAGTTCTAAGGTTCTGCTGTGTACGTTTAGATTTACCTTCATCTAAACAGGACACACTCCTAGCAGCCTCTTTGATTACTTTTTCAGGATGTTCCCAATTTTCTTTTAATGAGGATAAATACTTGATTATTGCGTGACCACACCACTGAATGAGGAGGGAAAATGTTGCACAATGGTTATCTACTTTGTCAGGCTTTCTATTCTGTGCATGTCTACCCATAGTAAAGCTTCTGGACCAGGGAGAAAGAACTGTTTTATTTGCCAAACCTAAGGGGCTTCAGACAGATAATTCTTGCAGTCTGAATAATAACAATTGCTTATTGCAAGAATACCACGCAGCCAGCCTCAGTGTAGGTACTTCACACGCATACTCTCATTTAATCCACAAACAACCCTTGAGGGAGGTTAATATATATTCTTATTATCCTCATTTTACAGATTGAGAATTTCCCCCCAAGGTCACAGAGCGAGGAGGTGATGTAGTCTGTCTGCAGAGCCCACATTTTTAACACAGAACAACACTGCAGTGGAACCCGTCAGTAGCAGGCAAGTGGGACAAAAATACTGCATGGCTTCTTGACTATCTTATCAATGTCACCTGAAACCCACA
>NW_021158308.1:0-1341 GCF_002837175.3 Physeter macrocephalus | reverse complement strand
ATTGATGGTAAAGTTTTCTTGCAGTCAGTGGCTCAGCCAGTTCTTCAAATGTCTGAGGACCTCTTAGAAGCAATTATCTAGGGACTGCTTTGGTTATGTGGCACATACAAGTGAGGTCAGCATTTGGTATACACTCAATTAATAAGATGACCTCTAAAGTTCTACTTGGCACATTCAAGTCTATGATTGTATAATTTTATTAGGATAATGGAATTACTTTCCAATATTATAAGGTTTCTAAAAAAAGTAAGTGATCAAAAAAAAAAAGTAAATGATCAAAATTGAAATTTTCAGTGTGATTTAGTGGAAAGAATGCTTCTGAAGTCAGAAAAGTATGGGTTAAAATCTTTGTTCTATTTCTTTAGGGGTGACTTGAGTAAATTACCTAATATTCCTGAACTCCAGTGTCCTCATCTCTAAAATATTAGGAGAAATAAAAAGTCAAGAAACGTAACGGGCTTAACATTATGCTCACAGTAGGCATTTGATGAATAATATCCTCATTAATCTCATAAATCAGAGCACATAAGCAGAATAGCTATTGAGTCTTATTTTGTTCAATTCTGAAAGCTCAACTGATGCCCTTGGAATCCTTTGGGTGTGCGGCCTCTTAAAGGTTTAATTCATTTGTAGCTCTTGGAATTAATTATTAAAAGGTTTAACGTAAACAAAATCTAAGTCACTTGAACTATCTAAGCATAGTTCTGCATGCTGTGTGTTCTACATCTGTAGAGGATAGAAGTAGTAGAGATTGGGCAATTACCAGGAAAATTTAATTACAGCACTAAAGTCTATATTGGACTCTTGTTTTAATTTGACTTTTTTGTCTTTCTACATCAATCAAAATGCTGTATAGATATGCCCATACATACATTTAGAATATACCCACATTTTGCCTGATTGATAGGGCAGCCATAAACCCCAGTGTCACGGGGCTGGATGTTCTTTGTCCTCCTCTCCAGGTCTACTCTCAGTCCTGCTCTGTGCCCAGGAGGCTGACTTCTATGCACTTGTCTTTTTTGCTTCTGGTTGGGTTTGGCCCAGTGGGAGGCATTGGCAGGAGAGAGTGGTCAGCATATTTATATTCTTAGATCTTTTCTGTTTTTGTGCTGAAATCCACAGGTCCTGTTGATCTACCTCAGTTGCAGGTCTCCCAGGCTAGGGTAATTTCTTCCTCCTCTGTCCCTTCAAGTCTAGGTGTGGTGAAGTCTTCTGACTGTTGCTGGCCTCAGGGTGCCTTACGTTCTCTTGTAGGTTTCCCCTAATCCTACCCATGTATTTAAAAATATTCCTTTCAGGGCTTCCCTGGTGGCGCAGTGGTTGGGAGTCCGCCTGCCGATG
>NW_021158307.1:0-1341 GCF_002837175.3 Physeter macrocephalus | reverse complement strand
GGTCTCCGAGTGTAGAGGTAGGGCCCTGGGTGGGGGTGTAGGGGCGGGGCTTGGGATCTGTGCGGCAGGAGGGAGTCTCTGAGGGCAGAGGATTAGGCCCGGGAGCCCAGCAGGCTCCCTGGTGCCTAAGTGGACAGGGAAAGCACTGGCCGCGTTCCTTTTCGTTCCTCCTTCCCCTCCCCACACCATCTCCCCCAGGGTCTCCCCCCTCCCCACTGGACACCTAACTGTGCGTGGGTCCCGCTGGGTGCCCGAACTCCTCCCCTCCCCCAGCGCCCCTTAGGGGTGCTGGTCCCGGAGGTCTGGTCTTTACTTTGCTCTCCCTTCCCTCCCTCCCACTCCCTCATGACCTGCACGGCTGGAGGGGGCCTCGGTGGGCAGCGGATCAGGCCTGGGATCTCAACAGACTCCCCGGGGGCCCGAGTGGGCCAGGGAAACCTGGCCACGCTCCCCTTTGATCCTCTGTCCTCGCAATGGTCCCCCAATTTCCCCCTTCGGGTGTGGGATCCCTTCCCCTCCCCCAGCTGCCTCTCAGGGGCGCCTGTCCCGTCCCGCTTCCACTTCTCCTCCCTCCTAACTCCCCCCAGGCCCCACGTCCTACCCGGTCGCTGGCAGTTCCTCCTGTCCCCTTAGGTGTCTGTGGTCCCCCCTGTAAGAATTTTTTGAGACATCAGCAGGATAAGAACATCCCTAGGAGAAAGTAAGAAGGATTTAAGTAGATATTTTTCCAAAGAAGATATAAAAATGGCCATTAAATACACTAAAGGTGCCGGGAGGAGCTGGGGCGGGGGCAGCCACAGAGGTGGCACCAGAGTCAGGGATTTGGTCTGTGGTGCCAAAAGAGTGCTGGACCCCCAGTGGGACGAAAGACGTTAAAAACATTTGTTTTAATGCTCAACACCACTAATCATCAGAGAAATGCAAATCAAGACCCTAGTGAGGGTATCACCTCATGCCAGTTTGGATGGCCACTATCAAAAGAACAAACTAATGTGTTGGTGAGGATGTGGAGAAATCGGAACCCTTGCTGATGGGAATGTAAAATGGTGCAGCTGCTTTGGGAACCAGTATGGAGATTTCTTTAAAATTTAAAAATAGAACAACCATATAATCCAGCAATCTCACTTCTGGGTATTTATCCAAAAGAATAAAAAAAAAAATCTCAAAGAGATATTTGCATATCCATGTACATTACAGCATTATTTAAAATAGCCAAGCATGGAAACAACCTAAGTGTCCATCAACAAATGAATGGATAAAGAAAATATATGTTGGGTTGGCCAAAATGTTCTTTCAGTTTTTTCCGTAAGATGGCTCTAGTAGCACTTAGTTGTCTTTAAC
>NW_021158306.1:0-1342 GCF_002837175.3 Physeter macrocephalus | reverse complement strand
GGCTGTATCAATTTACATTCCCACCAACAGTGCAAGAGTGTTCCCTTTTTGAAGGGCAAGAGCTAACAGGTGTGTAACATGCCTGGCAGATGGCAGGGGCTCTGTGAACATCCACCACCGTTGTAATGACCGCCAAGGGGCAGAGCCTGGTGTAGCCCCAGGGCTGTGGGACCAAGCTCCACACATGAAAGGAACAAAGTAGCCGCCTGCATCGCCCTCACTGCCTAGAAGCCAGCAGGTCTGGATCCAAGTTTTGACTCTCACTACCCAGCTCTGTGACTTTGAGAAAGTCACTTAACCTCTCAGAGTCACAGGCTCCCCACAGGAAAAGGATGATGCTGGTTCTTCTCAGGATGTGATGAGTACTGAATGAGGCGGTATCTGTGACCAAGCACTGTGGCCAACACAGCACTGGCCAAGCACCAGGGAGGGACAGTTGTTATGAAGGGTGTGCTAACCCTGACCTGACTCCGTCAGTCCTTAGGCGTTCAGCTGGGGCCTGGGCATTTGGGGTCAGTAGATCATGTGAGCCGACCTCCCTGGAACTTAAGCTGCTGAGGAGGAGAAGTGAACAGACAGGGTGAGACGGAGGACAGGATATGGCCAGAACTTAATAAAGCGAGGTCTGATCTGGCATGGGGCCAACTAATCCATAGCTGCAAAATCGGTTCCGTTAGCTCTCTTAATGAGCTACGAAAGCCGGGGAAATTAGTGCATGAGAGAATAATGGCACATGTCTGAGGCTCTAATTTGAAACCAGGGCTAAAAAGTTAGATTTGACATGACCAGCAACTCTCCAAATAGCACTGGTGCCCTTGCGGGAGGGAGAGGGTGAAGTCAGTGACGGGGGGATGAGTCTGGGTTTATAAGGAAGATACTGAGGCCTTATAAGGGAAACTCCTGCTTCAAACCCTGAATTTGAGGTCAGTCTCTACCACCCCATCCCGAGGCTATGGCCTCTGCTCTAAGTAGGCAAAGCAGCCAGCAAGGATCCCACTAGCTGGCCAGGGGCAAGGGTGCAGAGTATTAATAACCACCCCTGCTGCTAACAGCATGAGGCAGGGTGGTCTCAACAGCTGGCTGTAAAATGAATCCTGCTCTTCCAGCGGTGTCTCTCATAAAATTAGAGCTATGTTCCCATGGGAAAATAATCCCAAATAATTACAGAACTGGGAGCCAGAAGGGACCTCAGATATGGCTGAGTTGAAAAACTCTTAACAAGGAGGGAGTTTAGTAAATTCAAAGTGCTTATTCTCATCTATATCCTCCCTCTGTAGAGAATTGGGGTTCTCCACAGTGAAAAAAATGAGTCGCAAACCTAGATTTTCCCATAATATTCTGT
>NW_021158305.1:0-1342 GCF_002837175.3 Physeter macrocephalus | reverse complement strand
AAAAAAAAAAGAAACATGGATAAAGAAGGCTAGTATGAAGCGATAAATTTTCGCCAAAAAGTTATAAACATGCTAAAGTTCTTTGGACCTGGTAGCCAAGCACTTAAATACACAAAGCCAGATTTGGGGGAATTATAAGAAGAATAAGCTGTCCAACCTACAGCCCAGCCATCTACAAGTCTTTGCTTAGAGAGAATCCTGCTTTCAAAGGAAAGAGAGACATACATACCAAGTCTCATTCGTGTAAAAATTAATGATTAGAGATACAGTATAAACTGAATAAAGCTCGCCTTTATTTCTACTTAATTGGCCTTTTGACCACTCCATGGAATCCAAGGGACTTGATATACTTAGTAGGTGGTGGAGGGGGAGATGGGAATCCTCCAAGCTCATTCTCACTCCTGGGAGAGCCTGATACCTTAGGCACCCTAGAACATGTGTGATCCATTAAGAAGGATTTTTGCAAGGGTCTGAATAAACTTGGAGGCGGAGGTTTTCTGTCGTCAATGTAGTTTCATGGAACCATGGGACACAGCCTCGGGATGACAGCCAGAAAGTTGCCAGTTGGAAAAAGAGTTGCATCAGTTAAAACCTTTTACCCGCCAGCCACTTGGAAAATGAAAGTTACACGACGAAAATAAACATACAGCTCAAATGAAAACCAGATGCATGCAGCTTTGAGGATCTCTCTGTGTTTGGTTTCCTCTCCATCTTATGTTACATTCCTTCTAAAATGGATGCGACTTCTGGAAATTACTTTGCACAGTGAGATCTCCCATTTGTTTGGGGCAACGTCTTTAGATAGACAAATAGAGAGATTCCCCAGTTCTGACTCAGCTAAGGGAGATAGAAGTCTATTGTACATCCGAGGACACATCTGGAACAAATCAGGCACATTTACTTGTTTCTAAATACCAATCCAGACAGTAGCTTAAAAGTCATTTATATATCCCCTCTCCCCCCAATCCTTCTGTTTAGGATGGCCACACCCAGTGCAAGTTTTTCATCCTGTCGACAAGACCTTGACTTTTATGCATTTGACACTTTTTTGAGATACGGTACATCTTGTCTTTCTGCTTTTCTAGAAAGATGGCTTACTGGACAAAAAAGAATACGTTCACTCTGTGAAATGCACGAGTAGGACTGGAAATGTATAAGGGACTTTTCACGCTCACTTGGTTTTGACACATGCTTCGGGGCTGTGGCTACACGTATGACATTTTTTTGAAAACCAAGTTGAATAACGTCATTCCACAGTGTCTGGAGGCAGTGAGTGGGCAAACCCTGACGTTATAACCAGGCACATCTGATTCAACTCTGGGCTTTCACACTGAGCTGTCTG
>NW_021158304.1:0-1342 GCF_002837175.3 Physeter macrocephalus | reverse complement strand
GAGGGAGGCCCGCATACCACAAAAAAAAAAAAAAAAAAAAAAAAAAAGCGTTTCGGAAAGCATGCTTTGAAGGACACAGTGAGTAAGGGCCCCACTGAAAAATGTTCCCACAGCCAAGTAGGTTTGGAACCCCGCACACCATCTCTCTCTTGGATATTTCCAACATACATTGGCTTATTAAGTGTTCTAACAAGTCCTACGGCAAAGAAACCTGTTTATTTTGAATAACCTAGTGTTTCCCAGATGTCTTTGGCCACAAAATGCTTTGGCGGGGGGATCATTTGCTAACATCCTCTGAAAATATTTACTGTTGTCCTCTTGGGCTTTTCTCCTCCAAGTTTGCTTTGTGAGCCTGCAGCAACAGCATCACCTGTGAGCTCGTTAGAAATGCAGAAGCGTAGGCCACACCAAAGACCTACAGATTCAGAATTTGGAGGCGAAGGCCTAGGAATCTGCATATTAATAAGCTCTCCAGGTGATTCTTATGCACGCTGAAGTTTGATAAACAGCACTATAGGGCAGTGGTTATGAAAGTGGGGTCAATGAACCTCCGGTCCCCAGAATCTTCTTAGGAGATGTACAAGGTCCAAATCATTTTCACAATATGCAATGATGTTTGCCTTTTGCATTGATAATACAAAAGCAATGGGGGTTGAGATATTGTGCTATAAGAAACAGACATGTTGGTCTTCATTCATGGTTCCTCACAAACAGCTCCTAAAACCCTTATAATTTCTAAGTGATAAGAGGGATAGAGGCTAAAGGAGCATCTTTTGTTATTCATAACAAACCCCTTTCAATCACACCTGAGTTTATATCAATATTAATGCGGTGACATTTGGAAAGTTCTTAAAGATGGTGGGCTGGTTGCCAGGAGAATCAATCATGTGATTAAAGGGTTGGCACTTTCATCCCTACCTCCTAACCTCCTGGGAGGGGCGTGGAATTAATTGCCAATGGCCAATGATTTAATCAATTGTGCCTATATAATGAAGCCTCCATAAAAATCCCTAAAATATGGGGTTCAGAGAGCTTTGGCTTGGTGAACACATGGAGGTGCTGGGAGGGTAGCACACCTGGAGCGGTTATGGAAGCTCCATGCCCTTTCCCCCATACCTTGCTCTATGCACCTCTTCCATCTGGCTATTCCTAAATTGTATCCTTTTATAATAAACTGGTGATCTAGTAAGTAAACTGTTTTCCTGAGTTCTGTGGGCTGCTCTAGCAAATTATCGAACCTGCGGAGAGGGTCAACAGAAGCACAGATGACAACCTGGATTTGTGATGGGTGTCTGAAGTGGGGGCAATCGTGTGGGACTGAGCCCTTAGCCTGTGGGATCTG
>NW_021158303.1:0-1342 GCF_002837175.3 Physeter macrocephalus | reverse complement strand
GCCTTCTGATGAAACACCACAATCCCAAGTATGGTGAAGCCAAAGGGATCAAACCTGAACATGGTAGAATCTATGGATCCCCTTGGTAATTTACACAAAATATAGAAGACAGAATAACATATGGGACTGCATCACACATATCTATTCAGCTAAATGCAAACTCTGGAAACCTTACAGTACAAACCACCCGGGTCCCCCAACAGATAGATTATAAGCAAAAGAAAGAGATGGAAGGGGATGCAACAGATTAAGAGACTAAAAAATAAATCCCCAAACGTGGGCAAACCTAAACTATATCATCTGAAGTTGCATATCAGAGTGATAAAACCACAAAGGAATACAAGGAAGTGAGCATTCTCAAAGTCAGGATAATGTTGCTTTTTGAGCGAGGCAGGAAATATAAAAGGAGTTTCTACAGAGGCTGGCAAAGTCTATTTCTTGACCTGGGTAGTGGTTACAAGAGTGTTTGCATAATGATAATGCTTATTGTGTGTGGATTTCTATATCTATGCTTTATTCTATAATTAAAAATTTCAAAAAAAAAAGAAACATTTCTCATGCACACTTTTCCAATTTTATCTAGATGGAATACAGACATGACCCCAAGGTGACCTGGGAAGCCATGAATTGAAGATGGTGTACAACCCCTCTTCCCTCCAATCAACCTACACCTGAATGCATGGAGGAGAGCTTCCCAGTGTTCTGTCACTGGCCCAGTATTGTTACATGATTAAGAATGCAATTCTATTTTGTTGGAGCTGTTGCACATTTTGAAGTTTATTAGTTATAGTAGTTGGTCTGTTCTAACTTAACTAGAACCCATTGAAACAGATCTCTTTTTTTTCCTGCCAATTCTGTCTTCTTTCAGGCTTCCTTTGCTTCCCTTGATTCTTCCTACTTAAAAGGTGGGCCCCAGGCTAGTATCATTGCCATTTCCTGGGAGTTTGTTACAAAAGCAATCCTCAGGCCCATCCCAGACCTCCATTTCAATCAGAATCTGCATTTTAATAAAAAGCCTAGGTGATTCCTATGCACAATAAAGTTTGAAGAGCATCACCCTAGAAGACCTATTGTATCAGTAAGTTCTTAGTTGTAAGCATTAGAAATTGATTTTGGAAGGTTTAAGCAGAAAAGCTCTCCTGTTAGTTGAAAGAAAGAACGGAATTCAAAAATGTTAGGACAGGGTTTGCCTGGTGGCGCAGTGGTTAAGAATCCACCTGCCAGTGCAGGGGACAAGGGTTGGAGCCCTGGTCTGGGAAGATCCCACATGTCACGGAGCAACTAAACCCATGCGCCACAACTACAGAGCCTGCGCTCTAGAGCCTGTGAGCCACAACTACTG
>NW_021158302.1:0-1343 GCF_002837175.3 Physeter macrocephalus | reverse complement strand
GAAAGCTTGAGCACAGCAAAACTGAAATGAAGCCAACACATCCTCATTTCTGTTTCTTTGTTTTGTTTTTTGTTTAGCTCTGGTATTTGGATTGATTTTGGGAAAATTGAAAATACTGCTTTTTTTCCTCATTGTAACCATTTTGTTGTCTTAATGCTAAAATTCTAAAGGCAATAATAATTCTTTCATGTTTTAATCTTGAGGAGGATTTAAGATAGCATTTGAATTTTCTCCTACCTAATTACAACAAAGTATTATTTGATGCCTAGTGAAATTTTGAAATCCTAAATATTCTTTACCCAGTAATCCTTAGAGTAATTGATTCAGCTTTTTCAGAATACTGTGAGGAAGGTATATGATTCTAATGTTGCCCTCTGGCACCATCTACATTCTCTATTTCTTTCATTGCCATTGTGTGTACTCATATTTAAATGGTAAGGCCAATAGGCTCCCCTAAAATAGCGCAACCTGCGGGGAGTCTGAAAGGGAAATTTCAAAGTAAGGAAATTGTGGTCATTCTCAGTTACAATAATTTTTTTTTTAACCCTGCTATAGTAAGCCTTTGGTGGTAGTACTGATGAACAGAAGCCAGAAGCTCTGGGGCAGAGTATTGGGGTACACACTAGTCAGAAAAAGAGCT
Organism: Physeter macrocephalus; assembly: GCF_002837175.3. NCBI lineage: Eukaryota > Metazoa > Chordata > Mammalia > Artiodactyla > Physeteridae > Physeter > Physeter macrocephalus. Next base: position 703 of record NW_021158302.1, on the reverse strand, counting down.
CTGGAGATGTCCGTAAGATACACCCTTGAGTTTTAGATGAGTGCTAAGATGTGTGTATGTGGGATGAAATGCCTGAGGTCAGGCAAAGCAGTTGGAGTAGTTGTGAACGAGATATTTCCCAGCATTTACACACGGCTGTGGGGTATTCAAATTTCAACAAGCTAGAGTGGGGCGTCTTTCTGGACTCTATATTCAGTGGAGATTCCAGAAGGACCATAGTAGCGGGAATAAACTATCCCTTGAGTAAAGGCAACTCTGGATGCTCCTTAACAAAGCTTAAAAACAAGTCTTAAGAGGAAAAACTGAACTGCATGTAACCTTAATAGCAACAAAGGAGAACAATAATATCAGATGTTCAACGACATAAAATTCAAAATGGCCAGCATTCAATCAGACATTGAATGCAGGAAAATACCAGTCAGTAGAAACAAACACAGAAATGATAGAATTAGCACACAAGCATGTTGAAACATATTATAACTACTTTTATATGAACATAGGAAAATATGAGAAGATATTTACAATCCAAATAGGGCTTCTAGAGATGGAAATTACAACATCTGAAGTGAAAATGTCATTTGATGGAGTTAACGGCAGGAAAGATCAGAGAACCTAAAGATACAGCAATAAAATGTATCCAAAAAGAAGCACAGAGAGGGGGAAAAAAGATTTTTTTAAAAAATTAATGGGGCTTCCCTGGTGG
>NW_021158301.1:0-1343 GCF_002837175.3 Physeter macrocephalus | reverse complement strand
AAAAAAAAAAAAAAATCGACCCTGTGGAGATTCTCCTTCCAGGAATGGTGGTGTGAGGAGTTTGCACAATTCATGCTCACAGAACACAAGTAAAAACCTGGGCAAAATTATTGAAAACAACTATTTCGTGGCACTGACAGACAATAACGTGAGAAGTGTTTCTTTATGAAATACTGCTACTCTGTTGGGTAAGAAGGTGACTTTGTGGCCTTTTTCCTGGGGCTGGTCTCATCCTTACACTCCAGCTCAGAGAAGGTAAAAATCCACGCCTTTACTGTATAGAGGTGGTGGACTCAATCTGGGGATGTTGACAGGCCAGATAGAAATTTTACAGGGAGAGTTTGGAAGTAAAGAGTCATGAAAGGGCCAAGAAGTTAAATTCTCCAACCCTCTGACTGCTAAAATATGCATGCATGTGGGAGACCGCAGGGAGCCAGGCAAAAATTGAAAGTCTGGGACAGCTTGTGAGGGGTGGATGTTGCTGTGCATTTGGATGTATTCCTCAACCCACATGCCACTTGTGTGGCAGAGAGAGGTGACCTTATGGCTTGAGTAGGGTTGCAAGATTTAGCAAATAAAAATAGAGAATGCCCAGTTAAATTTGAATTTTAAAGATATTAAAATATTATTCATTGCTTATCTGAAATCCAAATTTAATGGGGCATCTGGTATGTTAATCTGGCAACCCTAGGATTGAGGTGTATTAACATAAACTCTACCCGGATGATTGGCTGAATACAAAACTACACGGGTGAAGGGGAGACTGCCAAGTAGAGATATCACTGCCCACACAGGATGTGGGAGACAGTTTTAGCAGTATGAGCCCAGGTGAGGTCACGATAATTATCCATTAATACAAAACAAAAAAAAAGCCAACAACGTTCAGAAAAACAAAACAAAGTCACTAGAACATATTATCTATAACGTTCATCTTTCAAAAAATTAACTAGAATAGTGAAAAAAACTGGAAGGTATAACCCATTGTCAAGCAAATAAATGAGTCAATAGAATCTGACTCTATGTGAGGCTAGATTTTGAATTTAGCAGATAGCGTCTTCAATGCAGTTATTACAAATATGTCAAACCAATTTAAGAAATAAATGTTTAAAAATTCAAGGAAAACAATTGTGGATCTGGGTCAAAAATCGGGAATATCAACAAAGAAATTAAAACCTATGAGAGAAAAACAATTGAAATTCTACAGGTGCACAGTGTAATAACTGAAATGAAAAAAAAAACAAAACAAACACTAGATTTGCTCAGGAGCATAACTGAGATGGCAAAAGAAACAATCACAATCACTTTGCTGTACATCTGAAACTAACACAACATTGTAAATCAAC
>NW_021158300.1:0-1344 GCF_002837175.3 Physeter macrocephalus | reverse complement strand
AAAAAAAAAAAAATCAAGAAGGGCAGGAAGGGCGTGGAAAAAAGCAACTCATTTTCTCCTTCTTCAAGAAAAAGAACAATGGCATTGATTCATTTGGAGGTAAAACTTTGAAAACTTCAAGAACTATGGCATTGACTCTTTAACTCTTGTTTCCCACTCTGACTAGTCTGCCGCTGGCAATTTAGGGCAGACACTGCACCATAAAACATGAACCAGGATGCAGGGTGGGAGCACAGAACTGTGAGAGATGCCACACCACCCAAAATATTCAACTGCATTATTTATTTCTGGTTCATGGAAAGGAATTGGCTGGGCGTGCTGATTACCCTGGGATTTGCCGAGCCTTCTGCCAGGAGCGCTATGAACTTATTTCTAATTTACACTCCTGGACAAATCTGGAAGTTTCTACTTCCTTCTCCCTATCCTAGAGGAACTGAGCACATATTGTGCCCATAGCAAAATCATTCAAGAAAGTTTTCATCTGTGGGTATAACTAAGCAGCGGGTATAACTATCTGGAATTTAAGAAACACAGTAGTAAGACTCACACTGGGTAGACAGTATATGATATTTTTTGGCTTCCAATTTACTCATCTGAAAAGGAATTTTAATATTGCTTTCATAAAAACAATGAAACTGTACTAATGAAACTGTACGTAGGTCTCCAGCATGAAATGAATGCCCCTCCACCTGCCTGATGTACTCCATACACTTCGATGTAAACTTTTGGGACTCCATAATTTAACCCATTACAGCTACCTACGCCCTATTTATCCTTCAGATCTCAGCTCAAGAATCATTTCCTCAGAGCAGCAGTCCTTCTCTGAATAAGCTCTCACAGTAACACATTCCTATGCTTTGTGGTCTGCTAGCCAAGTCCTAGAGCAGCAAAGGCAAGCTTCCTCCTTCATAATCACACACAGGTATCCAGAACCATGTACAACACACGTAAAACAGCACACACACAAACTCACTGATACACGTGTGTTCAGGCAGCTAAGCCTGATTCTATCTAGTCCCAATAGAACTCTGCAAAGTTTGATTCGACCCCCCTATCCTCCCCACACATACACACAACTCCAAATCTGGATGACTGCCTTACTTAGGGGCTGGGGTGCATACGGGGTGAACATGGCTGGCATCCATGGAGTGTGTGAGGGGCATGTGTATGTTCCAGCCAGGGCTGATGCCCACCTGGAGAATTAAAAATTTAGCCTGGATCCCAGCCCCAGAAGTGGTTCTGTTTGTATAATAATATTCTGACTTAAAATTTGTTTTCACGTGAGCAAATGGTGCCTTTTTCTAATATACACAAAGACATGGGATAAAGAAGTGCCACCCAAAT
>NW_021158299.1:0-1344 GCF_002837175.3 Physeter macrocephalus | reverse complement strand
CGCGGCATGTGGGATCTTCCCTGACTGGGGCACGAACCCGTGTCCCCTGAATTAGCAGGCGGACTCTCAACCACCACGCCACCAGGGAAACCCTAAACGTATTTATTTTATAGTCTTTTTTTCAAATTGTTCTCTCATCTCAAGTTCATTAGGGATTAATTTTCTCATTTGTCTTATTCCTCACCATATCTCTCTAGATATGGTTCAAAGTACCATGCCACAAGTTTTTATCTGTACTATTTTCATTGTCTTTCAGAACTACATATTTTGTAATTTCCTTTGTGATTTCTTCTTTTAACTCATGAGCTATTCAGAAATTTATTTTTTACCTCCAAACAGGAGCTTGGGTATTTTAAACTATCTTTTTAGTGCTGGCTTCTAACTAAATTTCATTGTAGTTAAGGAACATAGTCTGTATGATATAGATTCACTGAAATTTGTTGATATTTCAATTATGAACTTATATACTATAGCCAATTTCCATGAATATTCTATGTGGACTGAAAAGAACATATATCTTTTTAGATAGATTAAATCAATTTAAAAAAATTTTTTGGTGCAAATTTTCCATATAGTTACTAATTTTTTGCCTCCTTGGTTTATCAATTTCTAAAAGTGGTATGTGAAAATCTGCCATGGTGATTGAGGATTTGTCAAACTTGTCTTAAAAGTTTTTCCTTTATAGGCTTCAAAGTTATATAGTTAGATGCACTTAAACTTTATCTTCCTTTACTATTATTATATACTGACATTCTGTAGTCCTATTATTGCTTTATGCCTTACATTCTACATTATCTGATGTTAACACTGCTATAGTAGCTTTCCTTGAATAGGGTTGTCTGGTATATCTATTTTCATTCCCTTACTCTGAAAATTTCTATGTGGTTTAGTGGTTTAGTTTCAGGACTATCTCCTCTAAGAATGCTGCTAGATTTTTTTAAAAAAATCCAATGTGATAATTTTTGTCTTTTAATAGACTATTTTAATCAAGTTACATTTACTGTAATTATTTTTATATTTGGGCTTTTTTAAAACTATATTTTCTCTTTGCTCCTTTTTCTTTCTTCCTGCCTTCTTTTGGATTTAAAATTTTTTCTGTGATCATCTTTTTTATTTCCCTTCTGCTGCTTTTGGGAACACTAAGATTGCATTCCTACTTATTTAGTACTTACTCTGAAAGTTTAACATGCATTTCCTAACAAAGACTACAATTACTCAGTATTTCTCTCCTCCTTCCTCCTGGATAAGACAACACTTGACACACTGGCACTACCCCACATCTCCATCTTGCCCCAGCTAATTTTTAAAATTGTAAGCTAAATTTAGTGTTAACTCTTTAAAATG
>NW_021158298.1:0-1344 GCF_002837175.3 Physeter macrocephalus | reverse complement strand
TTCCATATCTTGGCTATTGTAAACAATGCTGCTATGAACATTGGGGTGCATCTATCTTTTCGAATTAGTGTTTTCATTTTCTTTGGATATATACCCAGACTTCTTGATCTTAGAGAAGAGAAGAAGTTACCAGATGCCAGGCTGGGTGGTGGGGCCAGGAAAGGCAGCACAAGAGTGTCTGGTCAAGAGTGATGACAGGAGCATCTGCAGAGTTCAGAAATGGCCCGATAGGAAGGCCAGAGGTTCTGGGCAGCCACTGTGGGATGCTAGACAGGCAAGAGGCATGATCAGAGAGGGGTGTTTCAGAAAGATCCTGGTGATTACACTCTGATGGATGGTGGATTCGTTTCCTAGGGCTGCTATAACAAATTTGGTGTCTTAAAACAAGAGGAATTTATTCTCTCACAGTTCTGGAGGCCAGAAGTCTCATATCAAAGTATGGGTAGGGCCATGCTCCCTCCAGAGGCTGTAGGGGCAAATCCTTCTATATTGTCTTCCAGCTCCTGGGGCCCCCAGGCATTCTTTGGTTTATGGCAACATCACTCCAATCACTGCCTCTGTCTTCACATGGCCTTCTTCCCTGTGTCTTTGGGGCACTTCCCCTTTTATAAGAACGCTAGCTATTGGATTTAGAATCTACCCTAAATCCAGGTTGATTTCATGTAGAGATCTTTAGTTAATTCATCTACAAAGACCCAATTTCCAAATAAGGTCACACTCTGAGGTTCCAAAAAAGATATGAATTTGGGGGCACACTAGTCAGTCCACTACAGATGGGAAGAGGTTGGAAGAGATTCAGATAATCAGATTCTAGAAGGACCTGGGAAGATATTATAGGGAGGCACCTACAAGGGGAGGGAGTGAGAGCTTGGGTAGGCAGGTTTCAATAAGAGTGTGTTTAGGTAGAATGAGGGAGGAAAGTTTAAAAAGAAGGATGAACGCTTACGGATTAGAAATACAATCTTCACAAAATTTGCTGTCTACACATCTAGGTGTTTTCTGTCATTTAAGTCCTAGCTCATATGCCACTCTCTCTAATACTTTTTATCCCTCACTTTATGGCTAGCACTGTGCTAAGAGTGTTGCTAGCATTATCTCATTTAAGTCTTAAACATTCTTCAGAAGCAGGTACTATTGTGATCACCCACCCCATTTTAAAGATGAAAACACTGAGTCTTGGGGAGGTCAGGTGACTTGTTAGGAAAGAAATGTTGTAACTGGGTTTTAAACCAGGCAACGGCACTCCAAAGCCATGGCTCCCAAATACTCACACATCACATGTTCCCACCGCCACTCCTACCCCCCACTGGTAAAGTTAGTCTTCCTTTCTTTGAACCGTCATGC
>NW_021158297.1:725-1344 GCF_002837175.3 Physeter macrocephalus | reverse complement strand
CACCCAGAAACCAGCTGCCACAAAAATGAGGGCTGAGCCACCCGCCGGGGGACAGTGTCTGCTCTCCAGGGACCCAGGTCTAGAGGGCAGAGGGGACAGAGGGGCCCCAGCCCAGGGTGGGCGCGGGCTGGAGGGCACCCTCCATGAGGAGGAGCACCCCCCCGAGAAGGAGGGGACACCGTGCTGAGTTTCCCCCCTGAGGATGTAGGTCAGCAGCCTGGTTCCCGTGCAGGCGGCCAGGCTGGGCCTCGGGGCGGGGCGGGCGGGTAGCCAGCTCCCCTGGGAGGAGCGCTGCGCCAGGACAGGGGCTCTAAGAGGAGCAGGAGGGGAGTCAGTGGGACAGGGGGCAGCCCCTCGGGGACAACAGGGCCAGCTAGGGCCAGGGTCACACTTGGGGCTGGAAGACACAGTCCCCACATTCCTCGGGCCTGGAGGGGGACAGGAAGAGAATGGTCGGCCACGCTTTCTGAGGCCGAAGTCCGTCCCACAGCCACGTGTCCCTGTGTGCACAGCCATGTGTCCCCACCATGTGTTCCTGTGTGCGCAGCCACGTGTCCCTGTGTCCCCACCATGTGTCCCTGTGTGCACAGCCACGTGTCCCTGTGTCCCCACCATGTGT
>NW_021158297.1:0-479 GCF_002837175.3 Physeter macrocephalus | reverse complement strand
CCCTGTGTGCACAGCCACGTGTCCCTGTGTGCACAGCCACGTGTCCCTGTGTGGTCCTGGTCCAGCCTGGTCCCTCTGGGAGCCTTTCTCTTCTCCTCTGTGTAATGGGGTGGAAATGCTGCATGTCCAGTCTGCTGGCCTTGCACGGGGGCCTCCTAGGGAGAGCTCGGCCCAGGTTTCTCCCCTTCCCTTCCCTTCCCCAAGGATGAAGGCGGCTGCCTGCCTGTCCGAGCGGCTTCTCCCCTCCCCAGTGAGCGCCCCGCGTCTCCCTCAGCCCAGCGGGCCCCAGGGAGCCTGCGCCAGGCCACGGCCCATGCTGGCTGCTGCAGGAGACTCAGCGATGGGCCACCGTGGAGCTTGTCCTCCAGGGTACGGACACCTGTCCTTTCATCTGTCCCCTCACCGCCTGCCTTGCTGGTCCCTGCTGCCCAGATGACCGCACTCTCGCAGACATCACTGGCCCGTGGTCAGTCCTGGTG
>NW_021158296.1:0-1345 GCF_002837175.3 Physeter macrocephalus | reverse complement strand
TAGCCCCCACTCACCACAACTAGAGAAAGCCCACATGCAGCAACGAAGACACAAAGCAACCAAAAATCGATAAATAAATAAATAAATTTTTAATTTAAAAAAAGAAAGCTATTCTCCTCAAATTGATCTATAAATTCACTGCATTTCCTGTGAATATTCTAGCAGGCTCTTTTTGTGTAGAATTTGACAGCTGATCCTAAAATTCACATGGAAATGCAAAGGATGCAGCATAGCCTAAACAGTTTGGCAAAAGAATAAAGCTGGAGAACTTTCACCACCTGACGTCAAATTGTACTGTAATACATATTAATCTAGACAGTGGGTTTCAGGCACAAGGAAAGGGAGACAGTTCAATGGCACAGAATTAAGAGTCCAGAAATAAAACAATTTTTATTATGAATTGGTTTTCAACAAAGGTCCCAAGACAATTCAGTACAAGAAAGACTAACCTTTCTTTTTTTAACCAAGGAAAGGCGCAGGGATAAATGGATATCCACAGGAAAAACCCAAAGCAAAGAAACAGCAACTTACATCACACTAGACAAAAATGAACTAAAACTTGATCACATATCCAAATGTAAGAAACAACCCCTAAAATTTCTCAAAGAAAACATAGAAGAAACTCTTCATGATCTATTAGATAAAACATCAAAAACGTGATCGATACAAGAAAAGATTAGCAAATTAGACTTCATCAAAATTAAAAACTTTTGCTCTTTGAACGCCACTGTTAAAAGAATGAATAAGCAAGCTACAGACTTGGAGAAAATCTTGTAAATCACATATCTGATAAAGAATGGAATCTTTCCATTTGAAACAACATGGATGGACCATGAGGGTATTATGTTAAGTGAAGTAAGTCAGACAAAGGCAAGTACTGTATGATTACACTTATATGTGCAATCTAAAAAATAAAACAAATGAAGAAACCTAACAAAACAGAGACAGAGTTATAGATACAGAGAACAAACAGGTGCTTGCCAGACAGGAGAGTGTTGAGGGGAAGAAAGCAATAGGTGAGGGAGATGAAGAGGTACAAAATTTCAGTTGCAAAATAAATGAGTATGAAATGGGTATGAAATGTACACTGTGGGGAATATAGTCAATAATTATGTGATATATTTGTATGGTGACATATCATAACTATACTTATCATTTTGAAATGTACAGAAATAACCAATCACTATGTTGTGTAACAGGAACTAACAGAGCATTGTACATCAATTATACTTGAAAAACAAACAAACAAATTCATAGGAAAGGAGAGTGTATTTGTGGTTACCAGAGGCTGGAGATTGGGGGAGGGGGAATTGGTTAGCTGCAGTCAAAGGTACAAACTCCCAGT
>NW_021158295.1:0-1345 GCF_002837175.3 Physeter macrocephalus | reverse complement strand
ATCGGCAGGCGGATTCTCAACCACTGCGCCACCAGGGAAGCCCTATTTATTTCTTTTTGTTCCACTTTCTGTGAGATTTCCTCAACTTTATTTCTAGCCCTTCTATTAATGTTTTACTTTTGCTATCATATTTTTGTTTTCAAAAGCTCTCTTTTGTTCTTTGAATATTCTTGTTATAGCCTTCCATATGTATCCAGTATCTTCTCATCTCTTAACTCTCTAAAAATATTAATGATAAGGGTTTTTTCCTGACTCTTCTTCTTCTATCTGCATTGTCTTTTTTTCTTTTTCTTTCTTTCCTGTTTAGTTCTTTTAGTCTTTGGTGTAGAAGTAGCCTTCAGATTCCTGATGCTCATTGGCTGGCTGTCCATATTAAAAGTGCAGCAACTTCTTGAGCTGTTAACCTGACTGACAGGCTTCTAGGAACTTACTGAGGGGAAGAAGTGGGTGGGTGGGAAGGTTGTCTGCCTTTTAGTACATATGTAAATTTTTCCTTTATACCTCTGTTTCAGGATGCAACTCTCTCCCTCTTGTTCAATCCAGTCTATTTCCAGATCAGAGGAGGCAGTTCCTCCCTGAATGGTTGGTGTGCCGTGGGATTTAGAAAGCCCAACTGCTTCTTGTAAAGATTTTCAAACTGCCCTTTCAGCCCCTCTTGCCACTGTCTCCCCAGGCCCCACTTTCAGAGGTATTTAGCATCCCTAAGTCCTAAGCAGCTCTGCCATGTAGGTTGGCTTGCTTCTGGGAACTCCCTACTTCCAGCTAAGGTTTCAGCTTTCTAAGGTCTGCTCTGTCAGTTACCACTCATCCGTCTTCACTCTAATTTCCAGAGTGCTGTTATGTTCTCCATTATCATTGCCCTAGTGAATTTATGCTTTTTAAAAAATTCTTTTTACTATCATTTAAGAAGGTTTTCCAAAGGGTTGAAGGTAAATACATGTCTTCAATCTGCCATATTTAATCAAAAGTCTTTTCATTTTTCATACCAGGGTTTACCTTTAGAATTTTATAATTTTTAAAATGTAATGTATCCAAAATTAGGTGTGATTTATGCATGCATCTGAATCCATTTGGTCGGTGGTTCTAAAAGCGTAGTTCCTCAGGCCATCAGCATTAGGCTCTGCTGGGAACTTGTGAGAAATGCAATTTCTTGGGCCCTACCCTAGACTTACCGAGTCAGAAACTCTGGACGTGCAGCCCAGAAATCAGATGCTTGAACAAGCTGTCCAGGGGGTCAGATGCGTGCTAGAGTCTGAGAACCATTGCTGTTGGTGATGGAGGGATTCTGAACACTTGAGAAACACTACCCTACTCTCAACCTAAGCTTCAGATCCATCTCTTCAAA
>NW_021158294.1:0-1345 GCF_002837175.3 Physeter macrocephalus | reverse complement strand
GGGAAGTCCCAACTCAAATGATTTTTTGACATAAGCATGACCGAAGCTAAAGTGATGGATTGCTTGATGATAATAATGATGTTATGATGAGACTTAAAGATCCTGAAACTACTATCTATGCATTTTCCTCTGACCCTCTAATTTATTCATTATTCATTTGCTAAGTAACAATTCTAGTTCTCATTCTCTTCTTCCTGTGTCTTCATTCTTTCTTACCCTATGAAGCCCTCTGTCTTCTTCCTCCTTTATTCTACCCGCCTTGTGGTCTTAGATTAAAAACAAACAAACAAAATGAAGTTCAAGGCACTTTATAATTCCATTAGTTTTACATTAGAGTTTGATTTGGTTCTTGAAAAATTTTATGAAATGGCTTTGTCCTTTGCTTCTTTAAAGAAGGAAAAGACATAAAAATATTAAAGTATCATAAATTTAATAACCACTGGGTATTTCAATTATTTGGGTTGTCACCTTAGAGCAAACTGTAATTGTTGAGATAAGGCAGATACCCTTTCTTTGTACATTGGTATCCATGGACTTCAGCACGTGAGATAGTTTAGTTTTGTGTTTAGGTAAATTATTTGTGTGTGTGTCATTGCATAATTTTTTCTGTGTGCTTGTGTATATGTTTGCAGTTTTCTTGGTGTGTGTGTGCGTGTCTCTCAATTGAACAAAATTGCATTGTTTTCTTATGTTGTACTGTATACTTTTCATTTGTTGCTCTGAACTGAAAGAAGATCGTTTCTATTTTGATTAAATTGTTGGATTGCTCAAAAAAACAAGCAGAAACATCTCCAAGATTTTGTTGAATCCAATTAGTTATATGCAACTTGTAGTACATCTGATTCTTATTATATGCTTTTGTGTTTTCTCCAGTAAATCAGTTGAAACTAAGTGACTGTGGCATTTGACCTACATAGTGAAGGTGTAGATTCAAATGTGCATGTTTTACTGTTCTTTGTCCTTTGCATGTTAATATTCTTCTTAGGACACCTAAAAAAGTAATGTGCATTTTTGTATGTATGATAGCATATAACAGGATAGTGTGTTAACTTCTCTTTAGGGAGTAACATTGATTCAAGTTCACTTAAATCAACTAATGTTTCCAACTCAAACAAACAATTCATTTATTTGTAACAGAAATTACTGGCTCACAAAACTCCAAGTGGAGAAAAGCAAAAAACTTCAGGAGGTTACATCAAATTAAAAAGCTTCTGCATATCAAAGGAAACCATCAACAAAATGAAAAGGCAATCTACTGAACAGGAGATGATATTTGCAAATCATGTATCTGATGAAGGGTTAATATCCAAAATGTTTAAAGAACTCATACAACTCAATAACAACA
>NW_021158293.1:0-1345 GCF_002837175.3 Physeter macrocephalus | reverse complement strand
TGTGTGTGTGTGTGTGTGTGTGTGTGTGTGTGTGTGTGTGTGTATGTACGTATGTGTAGGTTCTGTGTTATTTCAGATGGTGAACTGCTTATACGTCTGGTGTGTCCAGCTAGGAGTCAGTTGTGCCCAGGGACTGTGGTTGCCTAGATAGTGAGTGTGTAGTGCATGCAGGCCTGGGTCTGGTTCAGGTTGAGATGCCAAGCATTTTGATGCCTCTGGTCTGTCCTTGCTCCTTCCCTGTAAATCTGCCCAGGTGACCCGCTGCTGGCTGCTTCAGCCCTCATCATCTCTGGCTCACGTGGAGCCCCATGAAGTATCACTAAACATGCTGGCTTCATTACATTCTCATAGGACAACTATGTTTCTGTGTTTTTTCCTCCTTGAAATGAATAGACCCCAGAGAAGTTTAGTTTGTTCAGAGGTGTGCTGTGTGGTCAGAGAGACAGCTAAGTAATTACCCGGCCAGATAGTGAGGGACAGGCTTTTCATTATGTAAGACCCTAGGAAAGCAATTAATCTGGACCTCACTTGGGCTTCGTTTGGAATCCATCATCCTCAGCAACAACACAGAGCTCTTTTCTGGATGCCAGTGTTGTGCTTGCGCCCTCAGAGATGTGATCCTGTCTCAGCTCTGTGTTTTCATGGAACACTGCCCTCCCTGCCTAGGGTTCCTTTACTTTCCTTTGTCCTGCTTTCTTCCCCATGGATGTTCCATTTTGATGCCACCAGGGGGGTAGCCAGTGGGAAAGAGGAATGCTTGTGACCTGAAGATTCTGGGCAGGGCCAAGGTGCTGAGCGGTCTTCCCCAGGCGTCCTGCTCTGTCTTGCTCACGAGCTCGAATGACCCCTGTCTCTGGCGCCACAGGGCCCACCTGTCCATAACTCAAAGCGGCCTGTTTATCTATCTGGACAGGTGGAAAACTGCGTAAGCTCACTAGGGGCCTACAAATGACAGTTTGTCGGGCAATCTGTTCTTGCCTGTCCTGATTTAAACAACCAGGAAACTGTTTGTTGTACACTCAGTTGAAATAGTGTGTTTTGTATAAATGTTCCAGTTCCTTTCTACTTTGGAGCTAGTTATTTGAACAGGACCTCCAAAAAACCAGGGGGCTGCCTTGTTTCTGTTATGCATTTAGGCATGCCATCCTGGGTTTTGATGCTGGGGAAATAGCTTCCCTCACTGACACTCAGAAGGCAGATGAGCCTGGAGAAGCTTATCTTCAGGGGCTGGCCAAACCTCTGTGCTGGCTCATAGGACAGGAGAGAACGCTGTGGATCTCGGGGTGTAGTGGCAGAGGAGAGCACTTCAAGGGTGGGGATAGCCAAACCCCAAGGTCTTGAGCTG
>NW_021158292.1:0-1345 GCF_002837175.3 Physeter macrocephalus | reverse complement strand
CATATAATGAAAATTTTACCTTTTCCCTTCCAATTTGGATAGTTTTTCTTTCTTTTTCTTGTCTGATTGCCGTGGCTAGACTTCAGAATCGGATATTGATGGCAGACCTATGTCTCCTCTGTGAAGGGACCCAGGTTGGGGCAGAGAGTCAGAGGTGCCTGGTGTATCCAATCTTGTATCCACCAAGTGTGCAGAAGATTGATGGAATGGGGCAAAGAGCATATTTTCTCTAAATTCATGTTAGTTTTTCAAAAGAATAGAGTTTTGTCTTAGTTAAGCAGAATACTTTTAAATAGCTTGGACAGCTCAAAACTGCTGTTTAGGGAACTGAAAACCAAGTCAGCTGTGAATAGTGCTTTTAAAATCCTTGGAAATCAGTAAGAGGTGAGGATTTGGTTTGGCATAGTGTTGAGCACACGAGTAACGAAGCAGAGCCATCACCTCACAAAAGGCACTGAAATCCCATGGCACCAATGGATCAGCAGCAGAGGCAGGGGTTCTGGGTGGAGGGTATTTCTCTCAAAATCTCCCAGGGCACTCACCCTTCTCTATGCCACCCCACCACTCCATTCACTTTTCCTTTCTCAATTTCTGGAACTCCTGGGGCAGCACTTCTTAAGCTGGAGCCCCCAGGGACCAGCTCTGCAGTCCATATATTTCATGGATCTTTACAAGGTCTCAACTGGAAGCCAGGTAGCAAGGCACCCGGGTGTGCAGCTGGACCAGGAATGCAAGGGGGAGCTGGAACCTTAAAGCAAAATGAACGATCAGAAAGAAAAATGAAGGAAACAATCCTACTTACCATCACATCAAAAGAAATATCTAGGAACAAACCTACCTGAGGAGACAAAAGAACCATACTCCAAACACTATAAGATGCTGATTAAAGAAATTAAAACTGACACAAACAGATAGAATGATACATTATGTTCTTGGACTGGAAGAATCAATATTGTTAAAATGATCATATAACCCAAGACAATCCACTGAATAAATGCAATCCCTATCAAATGACCAATGGCATATTTCACAAAACTAGAACAAAAAAATTTTAAGTCTATATGAAAACACAAAGACCCCTAATAGCTACACTAACCTTAAGAAAGAAAAACGACGCTGGAGGTATCAGACTTCCTGACTTCAGTCCATACTACAAAGTTACAGTCCTGAAAACAACAGGGTACTTGCACAAAACAAAAATATAGATCAATGGAGCAGAAAGAATGCCCAGAAACCTAAGGTCAATTAATCTATGACAACAGAGGCAAGAACATACAATGGAGAAAAGACAGCCTGTTCAATAAGTGGTTCTGGGAAAACTGGACAGCTACATGTAAAAGAATTA
>NW_021158291.1:0-1346 GCF_002837175.3 Physeter macrocephalus | reverse complement strand
TTTTTTTTTTTTTAATTACAGATTCTATTTCTCTTGTAGTGATTGGTCTGTTCAAATTGTTTGTTCCTTCTTGACTCAGTCTTGGCATGTTATGTTTCTAGAAATTTGTCCATTTCTTCTAAGTTGTCCAATTTGTTTGCATATAGCTTTTCATAGTATTCTCTTATGATTTTTTATATTTCTGTTTATTCATTGTTATTTCTCCTCTTTCATTTCTTATTTTGTTTATTTGGGTCACTTGCTTTTCTTCTTGGTGAGCCTGGCTAGAGGTTTGTCAATTTTATTAATCTTTTCAGAAAAGAAGCTGTTGGTTTTATTGATCTTTTCTATTGTTTTTTTGATATCTGTTTTATTTATTTCCTCTCTGATCCTTTACTTTTTCCTTCCTTCTATTGACTTTGGGTTTTGTTTGTTTATCCTTTTCTAATACTTTTAGGTGGTAGATTAGGTTGTTCATTTGAGATTTTTCTTGTTTCTTGAGGAAGCCTATATCATGATAAACTTCTCTCTTAGAACGGCTTTTGCTGCATCCCATAGATTTTGTAAGGTCGTGTTTTCATTTTTTCTTATCTTAAGGTATTTTCTGATTACCTCTTTGATTTCATCTTTGACCCATTTTTGCTTTAATAGCATGTTTTTTAGTCTCCACAAGTTTATTCTTTTCCTGTTTTTTCTTTCTGTAGTTGATTTTTAGCTTCATACAGTTGTGGTCAGAAAAGATGCTTGAAATAATTTCTCAAGACTTGTTTTGTGTCCTGATACGTGGTCTTTCTTAGAGAATGTTTCATGCATGCTTGAAAAGAATGGGTATTCTCTTTTTTCTGGTTGTTGTATCCTTTAGATATCAACTAAGTCCAACTGGTCTGTTGCGTCACTTAGGGTTTCTGTTACCTTATTAATATTCTGTCAGAATAATCTGCCCATTGATGGCAATGGGGTGTTAAAATTTTCTATTTTTATTGTATTACTGTCAATTTCTCCTATTCTTGTCTGTTGGTATTTGCTAGATATATTTAGGTGCTTCTGTATTGGGTGTGTGTATGTTAACAAGCATAATAGCTTCTTCTTGTATTGATCTCTTTATAATTACATAATGTCTGTTTTGTTTTTCTTTATAGCCTTTGTTTTAAAGTCTATTTTGTCTGATATGATATTGCTACCCCTGCTTTCTTCTCATTTCTGTTTGCATGAAACATCTTTTTCAATACTCTCACAATCTGTGTGTGTGTTTTGCCTTGAACTATCTCGTGAGCAGCATATTGCAGGTTCTTTTTTTTTTTTTTTTTTTTGATTAGAGCATTTAGCCCATTGACAATTAAAGTAATTATTGACAGACCTTCAAGATG
>NW_021158290.1:0-1346 GCF_002837175.3 Physeter macrocephalus | reverse complement strand
GTAGGGAAAGCCATGTGGAGAAATGAGGCAGAGGGGTCAGCAGCAGAAAGAGTCCACGTTCACTGATTAGAAAAGAATTGTAAGATGATGCAGAAACCAGTTGTATTAGTTTCCTATTGCTGCTATAACAAATTAAGACAATTTAGTGGCTTAAAACAGCACAAATGTATTGTCTTATGGTTTTCGTAGGCCAGAAGTCTGGAATAGGTTTTACGAACTAAAATCAAGGTGTTGGCAGAGCTGCGTTCCTTCTGGAGGCTGTAGGGAAGAATCTCTTTCCTGGCCTTTTCCAGCTTCCCGGGGCTGCCTTCATTCCTTGGCTCATCGCCCCTTCCTCCAACTTCAAAGTGTATCTGCTTCTGTCATCATATCACCTCTTTCTGAAATTCCTGCCTCTGACTTATAAGGACCCTTGTCATTACACTGGGCCCACCCAGATAATCTAGAATAATCTTCTCATTTCAAGGTCATCTCAAAGTTAATTAGCAATTTTAATTCCATCTACAACCCTAATTCCCTCTTGCCATGTAACACACATATTCACCGGTTCTAAGGATCAGGACTTTGATATCTTTTGAGGTCATTATTCTGTCTCTCACATCAGTAGATAACAGTAGAGCCCGCCTTCATATCCCTCAGCCTGCAGAGGTACAGAGAAGGGGATGAGGAGTTTAGAAAGACTCAACCAAATAGGGTTTCCAGGGCCAAAGGCATCATTTATTCACAGATGAACTCATGCTTCAAATCATCTTATTTTCTCCCCTACAGGCACACATTCTAAAACATGCAGGCTTTTGTCATTCGGTTCCCCAGGCTGTAGAATCTTTCCAATTTATACTCATTTCAAAGATCAGGACACTTTTTTCTGTCTTATTTCCTAGCACTCCAAAACGCCATGATTCCTCCATCTACTGACAGGTTCTGCAGCCAGGTCTGCAGTTCTCTCATGCCCCCGAGGTGTCCTTACTCTGAGCCTGGTGCTTGCTTCCAATCTCCTTAGCTATTTAGGCCTCATTCGCCTCTCAACAGTGGGTGTTCTGCCTGCTCTAAGTGGAACGATGTGGGAGCAAACCTAAGTCCGACAAAACTAAGGTTGAGTATGCCTGCTTTCCTTCTGTTGGGTAACGTTGCATTACTGGCCACACATTGGTTTGTTCCTTACAGGTTCATCCTGCTCCAAACAAGGTTTTTAAACTCTTCTGTTCTCTAACTCTTTACACACACATTTTGTTCATGAGAAGAGTTCTTCCTGACACTGTTAAGGTTTTTCCGTTCTTCTGTGTTTGCTCTTGGTTACATGCTCTTCCTCTTATCTTTTTTTTTTTTTTTTTTTTTTTTTTTTTTTT
>NW_021158289.1:0-1346 GCF_002837175.3 Physeter macrocephalus | reverse complement strand
GCATCGGCAGGAGGACTCTCAACCACTGCGCCACCAGGGAAGCCCTGGAATGTTTTAAAACCAATTATATTTTAAGCAGTTTGAGGGAGTGGATGAGGTGGAGCATGAAACAGTTTATAACAGTACGGCTGTATTATCAGCTGAGCAAATGAAAGAATGAAATAAGTTTTGTTTTTTTTTTAACACTGCAGCTTCAGCAGCCAGCTAAAGACGATATTTTTCTACCCAGATATCATATTTAAGAGGTTAGACTTTTTCATAGCTTTTTAAAAGTTACTAACAGTTTTCCCCCAAAAAAGTTAAAGATCTGGTGGGACCACTGACTTATAAAAAAATCTAGGGACTTTTTGTTTTTTGATTCCTCAGTAATCATTGTAAACTTTTTTCCCCTCCAAAAAGAGCAAACAATGTGGAGCCAAAAAATCTGGCTCCATTCTTTAATTACCTGTGTTGGCCTCGGCAGGTGACAATCTGTCTGAGCCTTGAGTTCCTCAATCTATAAAATAAAGATTGTCATTCTTGCCTGTACCTTCCTCACAGTGTTGCTGTGAAGATCAGATGTTTATAGGCTAAAAGTTATAAAAGTGTTAACTATCACTGCCCACAGAATTTGAGGTAGCAAAGGAAAAGAATGTTCTTCTTGTGAACAGACTAAGACTGAGAGGGCCCTGAGAGACCCTGAAGCGACTGCCTTATCTAGGACTAAAAAAATCCTTGAGAGAATGGAAGGAAACACGCAGCGCTCCTCTTTTCTGAGCTCTTTACATGTTTTACCCTCACAACAGCCATGAGGTAAGTGCACATGAACTCTATCTCACAGATAAGGAAACTGAGGCACAGGGAAATTAAGTAACTAGCTGCTGAAGGTCACAGTTAGGATGTGGGTTTGAACCCAGGCATTGTGGCTCCAGAATCCTTCTTACCCCTCCTAACCATTTTACTATACTGCCTACCCCTAAATATCTCCAGGAGACACTCCACAATGTCTCAGTATTTCATTGTCAGATAGGAGTTTAAAAAATTAAACCAAATTAATTTTGCAAAACCTCTGGGAAGTGTATTTTCCCTGTGATAGAGGATAACTTCTCCAAATTTTTCTAAAGTAAGTGTTTATATCAGTGTGCTAAAATGAAGTAATTCTGAGTCACTAGGCACCCTATTGTGGTTTTACTGCGTAAGATGATAATTAACTGGAATGACGTTTGTTTGCTATACTTATATAATCAAACTTTACAAGCCATGAAATTAATTGCACTCTCTTTGTTTTTGTTGTTGAATGCCTAAGAGGTTTTCTTAAAAAAAATTGTAAAGGCACTGTCAGATAATTTGGAGTTGAGTAATTTCTC
>NW_021158288.1:0-1347 GCF_002837175.3 Physeter macrocephalus | reverse complement strand
AGTCTCTAGGTCTATCCATGTTGCTGCAAATGGCATTATTTCATTCTTTTGTATGTATACAACCTCAGTCATATTTAAGTATGTAGGGGTATGCATATAGTAACTATGTATGAGTTTATTTCTGGGCTTTTTATTCTACTTCATTGGTTTATTATTCTATCCCTGACCAATGCAACACTTTATGTCTTTGTGACCATAAAGATTTGATTTCTGGAGGTCGACCTCCCCTCTTGTTCTTAAAAAATAGATTTACTTTTGGCCATTTCAAATCTTCCACATAAATTAAAATTTTTTTTTCCCAAAGAATTACTGTATTTTTATTGAAATTGTATTAAACATATTCATTTACAGAGCAATTGGCATCTTTATGATACTGTTTCAATCCATGAACATAGTATATTACTCCATTTATTTGAGTTAGATTTTTCAATAGTATTTCATAATTTTCTCCATGGTGTTCTCACAAACTTTTTGTTTGGTCTGTTAGGTACCTCATAGTTTTTGTTGCTATAGTGAATTAGATATTTTTTCCCTATTACTACTGTTATTTCTATTTTTGACTAGAATATAAGCTTCAAGAAGGCAGATATTTTTGCCTCTTTTGTCAGTCTTGTATCCCAGTACCTAGAATAGACCCTAATACATAGTGTGCTCTAAAAATGTGTTGAAAAGACTAACATCATTTTCTAATGCACTATTTCTGCTTCATACTGTGTCTAATGACTTTTACACCAACTTGGATGAACCCACGTTGTAGTAATAACAGTTTATCCACTGATTCTTTTGAGTTTAATATGGAAAAAATGAAAACATCTGAAGAAAACCAGCGTATTTTGTTTTATTTACTATTATTTATTACAATTTAGGTATTTTATTATTTATTAAAGAGTTGCTCATAGTTATGAAATATAGCTATATATATATTTATACATGTAATTTTAAAATATTCATGTGTATAAATTCACTCTCAGAGTGAGATAATACTGTAGTAGGTTTTTAAAAATTCTTCTATTAATGCTATGAAAATTACCTTAAATTATACAGTATTTTGTTAAAACAAAATAGATGTCTGACTTTAAAGTTCTAATCTCGTATTAAAATGACTAAATAAAGTGAACATTAGATAGGAATAACTTATTTTGGCACATTAACTCTGTCCTCTGTATATTATAAACATTTTTGATTGATTTTATGGTAAATCTAGTTTATAAATTCTGTTCTTTGTTTGAAAGCTTTTATCGGGTTATTTTCACCCTACTTTCTGGCTACTCATACAAACAAAATTTTAAAAGTAGCGGTTTCGGGGCTTCCCTGGTGGCGCAGTGGTTGCGCGTCCGCCTGCCGATG
>NW_021158287.1:0-1347 GCF_002837175.3 Physeter macrocephalus | reverse complement strand
GGTGCTGCCCTTCCAGAGGAGCCGCTGGGACCCCGAGACCGGACAGAGCCCCAGCAACCCCCGGGACCTGGTGGGCGGGGCAGGCGGCTGGGGGCGTGGGGTCGGGGCGGGACCTGAGGCCCTGGGGAGAGGCTCCCACCCCCAGCACACCCTCCACGGCCGCCCGGCCCTCGCCCGCCCTGAGCCGCCTCGGCCACCCGACCCCCGGCTCAGCCTCCCGCTGTCCCCGCAGACCAACGAGGCGACGGGCTGGCTGGACGGCAGCGCCATCTATGGCTCCTCGCACTCCTGGAGCGACGAGCTGCGGAGCTTCTCCGGGGGGCAGCTGGCGTCGGGGCCCGACCCCGCCTTCCCCCGGGACGCGCAGGACCCGCTGCTCATGTGGACCGCGCCCGACCCCGCCACGGGACAGCGCGGGCCCCGGGGGCTGTACGGTGAGGCGGCGGGGGCGCGGGCGGGGGGCCGGCGAGGTGCGCCCCCCTCGGGCCCACCCGCGCTCAACTCCTCCCCTGCGTCCCCACCGCGCGGGCAGCCTTCGGGGCGGAGCGAGGGAACCGCGAGCCCTTCCTGCAGGCGCTGGGCCTGCTCTGGTTCCGCTACCACAACCTGTGGGCGCAGAGGCTGGCCCGCCAGCACCCGCTCTGGGGGGACGAGGAGCTGTTCCAGCACGCGCGCAAGAGGGTCATCGCCACCTACCAGGTGGGTCGCGCGGCCCTCCCCCCACGTCCTGGTCCCCGGGAGACTCCGCTGCCCCGCACAGCCCTCCATCCTTGGACAAGCCCACCCAGAAACACCCCTCCCCAGACAGCTACCGTCTAGGGAAAGCCCCTGAGAGTGATAAGGAGGCAAAGCGCTACTTATACCGGAGGTTTTCTCGTGATTGTTATTTAGCTGCCCCCTCCCCCCCTGCCCTCGTTCCTCGTGGGCAACGGGCACCTCGGCCCCTCTGCTGTTTGAGTGTCTCTCCCGTGACTGCCCCTGCCTGGTCCTCGTCTCCCACCTAAGCCTTCCTTGAGCTCAGATCCCTCCTGGCCTGGCTGCTCCAGCGCTGGCCTCCCATTTCCCCCTCTCTTGACCCTCAGAACATCGCGATGTATGAGTGGCTGCCCAGCTTCCTGCAGCAAGCACCGCCGAATTACACAGGTGAGGGAGTTGGGGGAACACCTGCGCTGAGGGCGGTTTGCGGAGGGGGAGGGCGGTCAGGATCCATAGGACAAAGAAGACAGGTGGGTTCATATGACGAGAGTGTGTGAGGGTAAAGAGCCTATTTCTCTTCTTACCCCTGTGGACAGAGTACCGCCCTTTCCTGGACCCCAGCATCTCTCCGGAGTTCCTGGCGGCCTCTGA
>NW_021158286.1:0-1348 GCF_002837175.3 Physeter macrocephalus | reverse complement strand
GAGGCCCGCGTACCGCAAAAAAAAAAAAAAAAAAAAAAAAAAGAATATGAAAAAATTTCCATTTAAGTTTCAAAGGTTATTTTATGCAAATTAACTTTATTCCATATAATGTTCTATAAAAAATTTCATCAGATTAGAATTTTACTTTTCACATGAGCATATTAAATCCTACAGAGTTAAACCAACCCCAGTTATACATGATCAATTTATAGCATTCTTTTGTATTGAAACTACTGTATCAAGAGAAAGGAAGATAATAAAACTTTGTGTCAGTCAGAACTCTTGGTTTCCCACTACAAAATCCAAATTAATTCTAATCTTATGTTTAAAAAAAAAACAACGAATCAATTGTTCACCTGAATACATTATGAGAAATCGTGGGGGAATTTAACCTTAGGGATGGTTGAAACCCGTGTGCCTAGACATTGTAAATATCTCTTCCTTCTTTTTTCATCCCTGCCTCTTCCTGAATGTTGCCTTCATTCAGGAAGCCTAGATCTCCTAAAGTCAGGCTTGCCTCTTTACAACTTCTAAGCCAGAAAAGAGTCTTGTCTATAAATCTAACCAGGAAAATGTCCAGGAAAGACTTTAATGTCTCAGCTCATCATCTCTGGACCAATCACTGTGATGTGAGTGGAGTGTTAGAATTACTCCAAGTTGGGTTAGATGTCCACTTCTGAAGTCAGGGGCTGGTTGGCAAACCGAAACAGGATCACTTGGTTAGGGCAAGAAAAAAGCAGTTCCTCATATAAAGGAGGGAGGCCGTTATCCGAATTTCCAGAGAAAAAGAAGTGCATACACTTTGTATATAATAACTATCAGTGATAATATTTTGCACTGAGCAGTACACTATGGCAGAAATCCTATTCTTACAATTCAAGGTAGTTTTATGAGCGATTGAACTCATTTAAAATGACTAATTTCCACAGAACCACGTAGGAGTAGGCATAATATCACACTAACGCTAGAGTTCTAACATTTCATGTTTTTCTGTGTTTTATCCTCTTCTTTTATCCTTTTCTCACCATCATCTTTTCTTTCCCATTGTCATGATAAATCTCAAGAGAAAACTAGAAAATTCATTATATGTCAGTCAACATTGACTATAATGATCAATAAGAAACTAACATCCCACTACGCATGGTCCTGGCTGGCAAAAGCACTAGATAAGCATCTGTTGGTACCACTAAAAGGGTATCATTTTATTATGTCTTCCCACTTTTATCTGCCTCTGAGACAAGAGGCATGAAGCATCACATGTGGATATTTTTCCCATCGTCTCATTTTGCCAAGGCCAGAAATATGAAGGTGATAAAGAGGAGAGGCTGGTGGTGAGGAGATAAAGTAA
>NW_021158285.1:0-1348 GCF_002837175.3 Physeter macrocephalus | reverse complement strand
TGTGTGTGTCCCCTACAATTCATATACTGAATCTCTGACCTCAAGTGTACTGGCTTAAGGAGGTGGGGCCTTTAGGAGGTAGTTCGTTTTAGGTGAGGTCATGAGGGTAGGGTCCTCACAATGGAATTAGTGTCCTTATAAGACGATGAAGCGACCAGAGCTCTCTCTGTCTGCCATGTGAGGAAACTGCAAGAAAACATACACCTGCAAACCAGGAAGTGGAGTTTTACCAGGAACTATCAATAAGTCAGCCAGCCTGTTGAGCTCGGACTTCCCAGCCTCCAGAACTGTGAGAAAGAAATTTGTTGTTTAAGCCACCTGGTCTATGGTATTTTTGTTACAGAAGCCTGAACTGACTATGACACAGGCCCTAAACTAAGTCATTTATATTTAATTCTGAACAACTCTGCATGTTAACAGTAGTGGCTCCGTTTTACAGATGAGCACATAAAGGTTCTGAGACATGAAATGCCACAGGAGGGCTGCTCAAGAAGGGACATAAGTAATAGTCAAACCACAGCAGAAACCCACTACACGCACCCTGCACCCCACGCTGATTCTCATCCAGGCAACTTTCCCATGCGGATCCCCAGACACCCCCAAGCCTAACGTCCAGAATCTTCTGTCATCTTCTTATTTTTCAGAACTGAGCTTAAACTGAATGTCTTGGGTAAAGCCAATCCTAAACACACTAGTTAGTATTGCAACTTGCAACCCCTTCTTGGTTCTTTCATAGTACCTCTCACAATCTGTATCTATTTATTTACTGATTCATTTTCTATCCGCTACACTGAATTTAAGCTAAATTACTGTAAGTGAGTTGTGAATACTGCCAACCTAGCACAATGCCTGGTATTTTGTGGGTGTTAAATAAATATTTATGGAAGGAGAGAGTAATGAACACTTAAAACAATATAAAAATAAACAAAAGCTCACTTTTTGTTATTTTTACAAATGAAACAAACATGGTTCCTCACTGCCTACAGAACCAAAAGCTGAAGCCTTCTATACACTGTCCTTCACAGTCTGGCCAGAGTGTGCTTTTACAGGGTCATCTGCCTTGTTCTTCCCGCTAGAAGGTATCTCCAGTGTATCTGGATCATTATTGATCATCAGCTACCCCAAAAGGCATATAATTCCTGACGCATTACTTCTCTCACTAGAATTAAGCTTCTCAGGAGTAGGCTCTATGGTTTAATTCGTAACCTCAAATTTTACTAACTCAGTGGACATTAAAAAATACTCAATAGGGGCTTCCCTGGTGGCGTAGTGGTTAAGAATCCGCCTGCCAATGCATGGGACATAGGTTTGAGCCCTGGTCCGGGAAGATCCCACATGCCGTGGAGCA
>NW_021158284.1:0-1348 GCF_002837175.3 Physeter macrocephalus | reverse complement strand
TCACCACAGTGCATTAAGTAGAGTTCCCTGTGCTATACAGTATGTTCTCTTCCTATTCCTCTTACCCTGCTTTTCTTTGTCTTTTTTCCATATCTTCTAACATAGCTATAATTTATTATTGTGTTTATTGTTTAATGTCTATCTCCCCCACTAAATATAAGATCCATGGGGAAAGAAATCTTTGTTTTGTTCTTTGCCATAACCCAAACATTAGCACACAGTAGGTTTTGACACATAGTAGGTGCTTGGATAAATATCTGATGAATGACTAAGTGAACAAATGAATGGGGAAAAGACTGGAGCAGAGGTCAGCCTGAGGCTGAGAAGCCAGATGAACTCAGAACACTGCAGAATAGTCTTGACTCTGAAATGATGTGTCATAAAATTATGGGATCAATGACAAGCCTTTGAAAGATGACTTAGAAGGATTGGCAAAAGAAATCTATTGGTCTGAAAGTAAACTAACCCAAGGAGGATTTGCTAATGCAGAACCAAATTGTGTCAAATTTCAAATAAATTTTGGTAAATATTCTGAGAATTGGGCTTAGAAGCCATTCAACAAATATTTATCAGGTTATTATGGTGTTCAAGGACATTCAAACATTAAATCTCAAAACTTTATAATTTGATAAGGGAAATAAGATGTCTAACAGGTTGTAACATAGCCTAGAGGGTTTTTTTACAGTAGGCTGTTACAAGAATATTCATAAGAATACAGTAACTACAAACAAACAATGCAAAGAAAGCCATTCTCATATACTGATTGCTTGAGTATAAATTAAACCAAGATTCCTGTAAAGCTTTTTGGTAGTACATACAAATTGCCTTAAAAAATATTCATTCCCTGATCTAAACTAAAGAGAAAAAATGCGTAGGAAAAAGAAAAAAGACACCCAAATGTTAACAATTATTATTTCTGAAGAATAAATCACCAAATTTCAGTGTCTTAACCTAACAGTGTATCCTATCCATGTAAGAGTGTAACCCAGTGTTCCTAGTCCACAGGTGGCTCTCCTCCAATGCAGTGACTAAGGGATCCAGACTCTTTCCATCCTGTGGTTCCTCACATCCCCTAGGGCCTCATGATCAGTTGCATCCTTTCAGCAAAAGGGGAAAAGATTATGAAGAAAGCACACCTATTTCTTCAGTCTTGGCCCAAAAGTGAGATATAGATATATATTTGCAAAAGGAAGAAAGTTAATAATCTTTGACTCAGTCACCCCATCTACAAATCTATAGTAAAGAAATAGAGTTGTGGGAAAAATTATGCTAGATAGATGATTAATAGTTATATAGACAGGCCTTCCCTGGTGGCGCAGTGGTTGAGAATCTGCCTGCTAATGCAGGG
>NW_021158283.1:0-1348 GCF_002837175.3 Physeter macrocephalus | reverse complement strand
CTTGTGGCATAAGAGACACCAACAAGGGAGAGGTTGGTGAGAAAGAAATGCATGGGAGTGTGGAGTCGGCTGTCCAGTCTGATCAGAAGAATAACGAGGCAGTTCCCCAGCACTGTCACCAGGTACATAACCAAGAATAGGACAGAGAGAGCAACCCGAGTGTCCCAGTCACTAGACAGGCCGAGGAGGATGAATTCTCTCATTCAAGTCTAGTTATCTGCTCTCATTAAAAAACAGGATTATTAATCTGCAGAGAGAGTCAGAAATAAAAGAAGCTGTTGAATTAAAGAACCATAAGAATAACTTCTTAAAAGAATGCATATCATAATGATTGGCCAAACTTGGCCAGATGTTCCAGATCATTTACGGGTCAAGAAGACAGGCTTGATTCTACTATGCATTATATCTACTCTACATAAGAGAGAGAGGCTAGCACCTTCCTAAGGACATGATGTGATCTCAAGGAGTCAGTTAAAGCCTGGAGATACTGCGGGGCAATTTTTGGAAGCTCTATATCTTTCTAACTTCAGTTTCCAGGGAGGGGAGAACTGTTGATGATAATGGGAAGTAAAATGATAAGCAATGAAGATAAACGTGGTTCGAAGTTCAAGGACTCCCCTATATGTATTTACTACACAAAACAAGATAAAATGTATAAATAAATTATTTTTTAAAAGATTTGTAAGAGGCAGATATGTACTGCAAGTAAGGCTGGTGAATGATGGAAAAATCTGGAATTTGAGAACCTGAATATGAATCTTGTTTTTATGACTTATCGGATGTTTGACTGGGTTAGAAATTTAAACTTTTACATACAAAATTTGATAATGCTGCATAACTTACAGGTATATTTATGCTCAAATGTAGACAACTTATGGGTAAAGTGCTTTGTAAACTCTTACTCACCGTAGTATTTCAGTAGTATGCTACCAGGTGAAGTATGAGCTCTGCCCTGAGAGAGATAGAGTAACAAATGTGATTTCCTCATATCCCCTCCACAATTTCAGACATTTAAAAAAAGGAAGCAAAACCTTTAATAGATTTGAAGTCTAAGAAGTTAGCTTGGATGCTTTGAAACTCCAGAAAAATATGAGTCTGTTTGAGATTTGGTGTCTCCAGTCTTTGGAAGGAGAGGGAGGAGAGGGTAATTTTATCTTGTTCTTTTGATTTTTCTGCCCTATTTTTTAACTCATTCTAACTTGCTCTTTTTATTTTCTGTAACTCTTGCCCTTATATATGATCTCAGTAACACTGAGAGTATGAAAATAATTTCTTAAGCTTTCTAGTATTAAAGGAGGAAAAGAAAACAAATCTTTTAACTTTTGCTGAGTATTTAGCAGATCTGCAT
>NW_021158282.1:0-1350 GCF_002837175.3 Physeter macrocephalus | reverse complement strand
TATGAGCAGAGTGTTTTTCTCAGATGAGCTCACTTAGGGCAGGGGGGTGCCGAATTCCTTGGCGAGTTAGGGATTCTAGAACTGTGTTTCCGAAGCTGTTTCAGAGCTTAGAAAATCTAGCATTCCCAAGGAAAAGTGCAGTGTGTGGCCCGTCGCTTAGCAAACCCAGGGCTTCGCTGCAGGGCTTACGAGGCTGGATATGGCTTAAGAGGCACAGAGCATCGTGGAGGTACAGAGCGTCCTGAAACCGAACGGTGGGTGAAGCGAGGTTGCAATGACAACCGAAAAGCCTCCTGCCGGCAAACTAAAGCAGAACCGCGTCTATGGGCTTTGGGGGACCTTCCACGGGTCCGTTAGGCAAGGCAAATCAGGGCGTAACTTCGAGGCTAGTGCTCACGTTGAGGTTCACATATGCTATAGAGCCGTGCAGGATGAGCTTCCAGCTAGGAAGAGGAAGCAGAAGATTTCTTTCGAGAAACTCATTGTCTTCTCTGAAGCATGCGGGCAGAGACTAAAACCATGCCACAACCATGCTTTTCACGTTGCTTCCACGCCACATGAATGGAGCTTTCAAAAAAGGAAACAAGCCTAGTGCGATCCCTCTCCCAATGCCAGGCTGACCCTCAGCCTAAGGACATGTTGAGCCTAGCAATTCCAAAGAGACACAAGTCACCCACAGGGCCCTTGTCTGATTTACTTTTTTCTATGTCCTCTTTTCCGTGTAGCGAACTGCCTAAACGAAGGATGCTGGAGTTTGCCACAGAGACCTGTGCATGTTCCATAAGACTGCAGTGCTACACCAGGAACTGAGCTTCTGTTGAATTAGGAACGCACGCTGACACTCTCCTTGAAGAAATGGTGATTTCGCATAAGAGGGATTTGAAGGAAATATGAGCAGAGTGTTTTTCTCAGATGAGCTCACCTAGGGCAGGGGGGTGCCGAATTCCTTGGCGAGTTAGGGATTCTAGAACTGTGTTTCCGAAGCTGTTTCAGAGCTTAGAAAATCTAGCATTCCCAAGGAAAAGTGCAGTGTGTGGCCCGTCGCTTAGCAAACCCAGGGCTTCGCTGCAGGGCTTACGAGGCTGGATATGGCTTAAGAGGCCCAGAGCATCGTGGAGGTACAGAGGGTTCTGAAACCGAACGGTGGGTGAAGCGAGGTTGCAATGACAACCGAAAAGCCTCCTGCCGGCAAACTAAAGCAGAACCGCGTCTATGGGCTTTGGGGGACCTTCCACGGGTCCGTTAGGCAAGGCAAATCAGGGCGTAACTTCGAGGCTAGTGCTCACGTTGAGGTTCACATATGCTATAGAGCCGTGCAGGATGAGCTTCCAGCTAGGAAGAGGAAGCAGA
>NW_021158281.1:0-1350 GCF_002837175.3 Physeter macrocephalus | reverse complement strand
GGCTGCAGGACTGTAGTTCTTCTTGCTTCTGCTGTCTGCCCTCTGGTGCGAAATGCTGAATTTTAATGAGAAGATTCTAGAATACTCCTGTGATATGTTGAGTAGTGGCCCACAAACGATAGCCACATCCTAATCCCCAGAGCCTGTGAATATGTTACCTTACATGGTAAAGAGGACTTGCATATATGATTAAGTTAAATGATCTTGAGATGGGAAGGTTATCCGGGATTATCATATCCTAATGGGCCTTAAATTTAATCACAGGGGTCTTTATTGGAGGGAGGCAATAAGGTCAAAGAAGGAAGTAGGAGATATGAAAAGAGAAGCAAGAGGTTGGAGTGATTCTAGAAGAGAGTCACCAGCCAACACATGCATGTGGCTGCCACATGTTAGAAGTCAGATGTACAGATTCTCCCCTGGAGCTTCCAGAAGACACCAGCCTTGCTGACATCTGTACTTTAGCCCAGTGACACAGATTTCAGACTTCTGACTAGGATATGTGTGTGTTGTTTTAAGCCACTAAGTCTGTGTTAATCCGTTACAGCAACAATGGGAAACTAATCCAGCTCCCCGTTCCTATGCCTTACCAACACCACAACAGGGTTACAGAATAATGACAGTGGATTACCCATGAAACAGCTGAAATAGTACTTAGGGAAGCCTGCAGTACTTTAAGGAATAGTACTTAGGGAAGCCTGAATTCAAGAGGGGAGACAAAAACAAGGACCTAAAGGAAGCTGAAGCCTCTGGCACCTAAAGCTACACAAAATATTAAACACACCCAAATCCTAGCCAGTTTCTCATAAATCCTCACACTGAAGGACTATTTGCCACAATTCTTGTTATTTGATACAACATGTCTGCTTTTCAACAACAACAACAGAATTACAAGATATATTATGAGGTCACATAAAGCACAGTCTGAAGTGACAAAGCAAGCCTCAGAATAGATTCAGTTTATGACACAGATGCTTGAACTATCAAGGAATTTTAAATAACTATAATTAATCTGTTAAGTCTCTAATGGAAAAGATTTACAACATACAAGAACAGATGGGTAGTATAACTAGAGAGAAGGAAACTGGGAAAGAACAATTTAAGCCTAAAGCAAGCAGAAGAAAGGGAATAATAAAAATTAGAATAGAAAATGAAATTGAAAATAGGGAAATAGAGAAAATTCACAAAACTCAAAGCTGTTTCTTTGAAATGATCAGTAAAATTAATAAACCTCTAGCCAGGCTAACCAATTAAATAAGAGAGAAGAAACAATTTTCCAATATCAGAAACGAAGGAAGGGTTATTACTACTGATCCCATGGATATGCAAGGAGAATAAAAGAATATTATGAAA
>NW_021158280.1:0-1350 GCF_002837175.3 Physeter macrocephalus | reverse complement strand
CTTCTCTAACTGGGAAACACAGGAGAAGAAAAGGACCTACAGAACCAAACCCAAAGAATTAAGAAAAGTAGGAATATTCATATTGATAATTACCTTATATGTGAATGGATTAAATGTGCCAAATAAAACACACAGACTGGCTGAATGCATACAAAAACAAGACCCATATATACGTTGTCTTCAAGAGACCCATTTCAGACCTAGGGACACATACAGACTGAAAGTGAGGGGATGGAAAAAGATATTCCATGCAAATGGAAATCAAAAGAAAGCTGGAGTAGAAATACACATATCAGACAAAATAGACTTTAAAATAACTATTGTTACAAGAGATAAGGAAGGACACTACAAAATGATCAGGTGGTAAATCTGAGAAGAAGATATAATAATTATAAATATTTATGCACTCAAAACATAGGAGCACCTCAGTACATAAGGAAATTGCTAACAACTATAAAAGCGGAAATCAACAGTAACAAAATAATTGTGGGGGACTTCAACACCTCACTTAAACCAATGGACAGAAAATTAATAAGGAAACACAAACTTTAAATCAGGGGTCCCCAACATCCAGGCTGTGGACCGGTACCAGTCCTTGGCCTGTTAGGAACCAGGCCACACAGCAGGAGGTGAGCAGTAGGCGAGCAAGCAAGATTCAACTACCATTCCCCATCACTCCCCATCAATTGCATTACCAGATGAACCATCCCCCCTGCATCCATGGAAAACTTGTCATCCACGAAACTGGTCCCTGGTGCCAAAAATGTTGGGGAC
Source organism: Physeter macrocephalus (assembly GCF_002837175.3). Taxonomy (NCBI): domain Eukaryota; kingdom Metazoa; phylum Chordata; class Mammalia; order Artiodactyla; family Physeteridae; genus Physeter; species Physeter macrocephalus. Next base: position 576 of record NW_021158280.1, on the reverse strand, counting down.
AGCTGCTTTAAATGACACAATAGACCAGATAGATTTAATCGATATATATAGGACATTCCATCCAAAACCAGCAGAATACACTTTCTTCTCATGTGCAAACAGAACATTCTGCAGGATAGATCATATCTTTGGTCACAATTCAAGCCTCAGTAAATTTAAGAAAATTGAAATCATATCAGACCTCTTTTCCAAGCACAATGCTAATCAATTACAGGAAAAAAAACTGTAAAAACACAAACACATGGGTGCTAAAAAGTCCGCTACTAAATAACCAAAGAATACTGAATAAATCAAAGAGGAAATCAAAAAATACCTTGAGACAAATGGCAACAAAAACACGAGAACGCAAAACCTATGGGATGCAGCAAAAGCAATTCTGAGAGGGAAGTTTATAGCAATAATATCCTACCTCAAGAAACAAGTAAAATCTCAAATAAACAATCAAAGCTTACACCTAAAGAAACAAGAGAAAGAAGAAAAAAGAAAACCCAAAGTTAAAAGAATGAAATAAATCATAAGAATCAGAACAGAAATAAATGAAATAGAAACAAAGAAAAAAATAGCAAAGATCAATAA
>NW_021158279.1:0-1350 GCF_002837175.3 Physeter macrocephalus | reverse complement strand
TGAGAGTGTTCCGGGAGGCCCGAGGCCATTCCGGACCACATCGCTCCCAGCTCTTGAGGTCGTGTTTCTCCGTGTGAGTGCTGAGCCCTGGCATCAGCTTTGCAGCACGAGTCAGGCACCGATCCTCTGTGTGTCCCGTGTGTGAGGAGCATGTCTCCAAGCTCGAGAGGTGGCCCTTCCCCCCACCAAGGGCGACACACCTGGCGACAGTCCTGCCAGGTCAACCCCTCAACCGTCTTTCTTCTCTCCAGACTCTTGACCACTGTTCATAGCCTTCACCACCGGGAGGGCCCGAGAGTCTTGAAATGGCTCTTACCTTTTTTCTTTGAAAACCCAGATTATGTGAATTCGTGTCACACAGGCATGGGGACCTGACGTCTACCACACTTGTGCTTCAGTTGAAGCGGGAGCCTAACATCCTGTTACATAAGCGAACATGGCATTTCTCTGGAGTGGCATTCATTGTCACGGCGCCAGGTGTCCATCATGAGCCGTGTTATAGAGGAAATACCAAAGGAAGCAATAACGTTCTGCCCTGTATTGTAAAACATGACTCAGGTGTGTCCTCTTTCTGTGTCTGTAATGGCAAGCTTCACGGTGTAACTTTCCACATGGCAAATCACAGGCTAAGAGGTTCCTGCAGGGCCAGGTGGAATGGATGGATTATCCTTGTGATTTGATCTACTGTAAAAGAGCTCCTCCGGTTCCAGCATGATGCTGGAAATCCTCCCTTTAATTCACCTGAAATCACAAATGCCTTTAACAAAAGCAGAAATTTGTTCTCCAGAAAGACACAGTGGAGTGCAAAAGAAACCCTGGATTTTGAGCCATAGCAAGTTTTTCACACTTTATAGTTGCCCATAAAGTACCTATCTTAAGGTTCTTTTCATACTGAGCCTTTAATCTCTGAAAACTCAGGTCAGTGTAACAGGTTTAGCAAGCCGATGCCATAGCAAAATGTCAAGAAAATGGAGGCGATCAGGACGGTTTTTCTGAATAGAGGGGTCAGTAGGGTACAGAGCATGGGGTATTGGCCCAACCCTTCTGACAAGTGATGCAAAAATTCTTTGCTTTTGAATGGGGTAAACTATGGCCCCACCCTGACACTGGATTTTGTTCACTAGAAAGTAGAATTATATCAAAATTCAAACAGAGCTGAAACATTTTAAGGTAACTTGCTTAGGGACTTCCCTGGCGGTCCAGTGGTTAAGACTTCACCACCTTCCAATGCAGGGGGTGCAGGTTCAACCCCTGGTTGGGGAGCTAAGATCCCACATGCCTCGAAGCCAAAAAACTAAAATATAAAACAGAAGCAATATTGTAACAAATTCAATAAAGACTGTAAAAATG
>NW_021158278.1:0-1350 GCF_002837175.3 Physeter macrocephalus | reverse complement strand
TAAAGCCGGCGATAACATGAGCGCGTCTCTACTTTCACTAATCGTAACCCCAGTCTCTGCCGCTCCCACAGCAAGGACACGCCGTGGCTGCAGGGAATGTGTGTGAGTGAGGCTGAGGCTCCGGAGGACCCCGGCTGACCCCACGCTCCTCCAGAGGTAGGACCAGCATGGACTCCGGACAGGCTGATGGGGCTTCCTGGCCCCCAGAGGTCTAGGTGAAGATGAACGGGTGACCGAGTTCAAGGAGACCGGAGAGAGTGGGCTCAGCAAATCTAACTGCGGATATAATTTGGTAGGAAGATGATTTGTGGAAGTAATGAAACTGCACTTCTCAGAACTTGTACTTTGCGAAGCACAGCTGACCAAGGCTCCAGTACTTTGACGTTCATCACCATGTTCCTTGCAGAGGCCAACTAACCCTCGGGGGCTGCTCCCAGCCAAAGACCAACTGCAGCAGGGATGCTAAGGCACGCTGGTTCCCGGGAGACGGAGTCTCATTTAGTGGGGAACTCTGGCCTAAGGAGCTCTCATCAGCCCTACCAAACCTCCTTAAACGTGCGCCATAGTCCGTACTTCACCTGTCCAGATGGGCGTCACTGTCGGTCAGCTAGGCACCCTCCTCTGGCTGGCTCACCATTTCCCCCACAGGCATCTCCCATGATCAATCTCTTTGCACTTTCAGCATCTCACCTTGCTATCTGCTTCCCAGGCACCTGGATGAACACAAGATTCTTTATCTTCACACACTTTACAGGGCTTTAGGCTGCTGATGTGGTGCCCCAATAAAATACTCCAGTTGCTAGTGGGCAAAATAAAAAACAAACTAACTACTTGCATACCTAAGGACACCTAGAAACCAGGCAGAAGATCAAATAGAATAGATGTCCAAAAAAGGAAATATAGTTTCTTGAAGGGATGTAACTTGAACGATAAATTTAAAACTTAACAATATAATGAAAGTACCTGCGATCAAAGCATAGTTTTTTTTAAATTATAACAGAATCTTAAAATTTAAAATGCAAAGTTCAGTAGATATGGTTTATTCAACGGTTACTATTTACATGCAAATTAATGTCCTGGAAGATCAAGAGGAAGACATATTTCTAAGCCCAGGGCAAAAATACAAGAAAAAACTCACAATGATGATAAGATGATAAATTCAGAATATCTTATATATGCATAATTAGACATCCAGAGAGGTAAAAGGGATTGACAGAGGAGGGAAATAATTAAATCAATAAAATACAATTTTCCTGAGCTAAAGAAAGGTACACAATTTTAGATTCAAAGAGTCCAGGCTCCATGGGGAGGGGGAAGGGTAAGCTGTGACGAAGTGAGAGAGTGGCAGGG
>NW_021158277.1:0-1352 GCF_002837175.3 Physeter macrocephalus | reverse complement strand
TGTATCTGTGGGGAGGAAGGTGTTCTCCGCGTCTTACTCTTCCGCCATCTTGAAGCTCCCCCACCGTGAGTTTTTGATAATCCCACCATATGCTACTATTTTTGAAAACTTGGGAGAGGGATGAAAATATTGAAGTCGGCATATGTTTTTATAAAAGTTTCAGAAAAGTGTGTTTATTTTGACATGTCTAAATTAGATTCCTGACAGCTGAGTGAAATGTAAATTAGTTGTTTTGTTGGGGATGATAGACATTCCATAAAACATGGTATCAATCATCTGGGAAGCTCCTCTTTTTATTACAAGCCGCAGTATGATGACCGGCATGATCACTCTTTCATCTGAAAGGAATGAACACCGATGAGTATTTAAGCAGTCCAGAAGTACCTGGAATTAGTCCTCCCCCTTCGTATTTCAGGGCTTTTGTACCTACCACTTTCTGTAGAATTTTTTCTCCTCAGCTCCTTTTCTTTTAACTTGTATTTCTGAAAAGCATCTCAGGTAATTTTGATAATTAGGCAGGTGGGAACTACTGATCTTGTCCAAACTCCACATCTGTAAAAAATAAATTAGTTCCTCCTCCTCCCTCACACTTCAGAGTTAAAGCCTTCTTGATGCTAGTATGTCATATCTCTCGCTATTGTATTCTTTTACTTTTATAGGGAGCACAACTTGCCACCCCAAAATGTCTCTTTGGCATGTGGATTATTTACAGCTGAAAACAATCAAGGCTCAATAAGAAACTTTGACCTCCCCCTAACTGCCTAAATAATGTAGCTAGAGAACCTGCTCCAGGAAGGGAGCTATCGCCATAGGTAACTATATTATGAACTAGGTGTGTAGACACGAGGGACCTAGCAGAGTCTGTTTGTTAGAATTCCACTCTGTGCCCCACTGTCTCTGCAGGGCCCAGCAAACATTTGTTTCCCAAACATTTGCTTTCCCATCTCCATGTGAATCGTTTTTCTCCCCTTTGAAGTCCCAACCACTGCCCCGAAAATTCTTTTTTTTTTTTAGATGAAAAAAGTATTTTAATAACTAAACCTGAGAACTTATTCATTTATACATTTTATTTTTTTAAATTCAACCTTTTTATTTTAAATTGGAGTATAGTTGATTTACAATGTTGTGTTAGTTTCAGGTGTGCTGCACAGTGATTCAGTTATACAGGTAAATATCTCCTTTTTCTTTTGCCTTTAGATGGTATTGAAGGAAAGGGTTTCAGCCATTTTGGTGAGTTACTCAGTTTTTCTGGGTCTGTCCCATGTATACATGTTATTGAACTTTAGTTTCATTTTCTTCTGTTAATCTGTCTCATGTCAGTTTAATTCTTATACCATCCAGAAGAACCTAGA
>NW_021158276.1:0-1352 GCF_002837175.3 Physeter macrocephalus | reverse complement strand
GTGTTCATTTTCAGTGTTTCTTTAAATTTAAAATAAAGCTCATATTTAAAATGTCTGTGCTGGGACCAGTGTGTGATTACTGCAGTGTTATCAATTACCTCACATTTTAAAGTCCTCTGAGAATGTTCTTACCTGCTTTATTTCATGTGTTTTCTAGAAAAACAAATTTTAAAAAGTCTCTTTTATTACTACCTTTTCCACTTTCAAAATAACTGCTTTTTTCCCATGTGTATACTAGTATTTACCATTTTTATTAAAGTGTCCTTCTTATGCATAGTAAAAAAAAAAAAACCAGAAGCAGTATTATAACAAATTCAATAAAGACTTTAAAAAAAAAAAAGGTCCACATCAAAAAAAAAATCTTAAAAAAAAAAGATCCCTGCCCAATATCATAGACTATAAGCATTAAACATAATAAATAAGTAAATCGTATAGTATGTTAGAAACCAAATAAAAAGGAAAACCTAAAACAAGGTATGAGGAATCGGGAGGGCCCTGGAGGAAGGGTATGGTGTGATTTGAATTTGAACGGTCGAGGAGTCCTCATGGAGAAGTGGTATTTGAGTGGTGAACGGAAGGTGGTAAGGGAGTTTGCCAGTGGATATCTGGGGGAAACATTCCATGCAGAGCAACTGTCCAAAGATAGGAGCATTCTTGGCACATCTGAGGAATTTCAAGGAGGCCAGGTTGGCAGGAGTTAAGTGAACACAAAGGAAAGTAAAAGGAGATAAAGTCAAAGGGAGGTCACCGTAGGCCGCCGTAGGGTCAGCTGGAACAATTTAAGACATGATGGTGGGAGGGTCTGGGTGGTAGTAATGAGGTTGTGAGATACTGTTTGCAAAGCATCTTGTTCACGGCAGGAACCAAACCCTGTGGTCATTATAAGGCACGTCCCTTTTATGATTCTCCGCTCATCAAACCAACTTCAGAATATGATTTAGTCTCCTATCATGTTTACTTCCAAGGAAGCCTGCCTCAGCCGCAAAAAGCAAGAATCTAGTCATCTTGTCCACTTGGCAGTTACGGTTTTCACTATAAATGCACTGTTATTCCAGGTGTATGCTTGAGTCTTTCCGAGCCCCCATCTTGCCAGTACAACTCTGAGAGATCAATGAGTCCTTAGTGGTCTGAGGGTTGAGCCAGGGAGGCCCACACTGGTACGTAAATTATCCCCCGAAGTCGGCCATTTCTGCAGCCCTTTGAGTGGACAGTCTCTGCTGGGCGTATCCTAACTTTACCAAGTGTTTTTCTTTAATCGAATCGCAATAAACATCTAGGATTGGGAGTTACCTGGAGATCTGAGGGAGTTCAGCAACTTTATTACTTTAATTCCAGTAAATTAGATTTAGAGA
>NW_021158275.1:0-1353 GCF_002837175.3 Physeter macrocephalus | reverse complement strand
GTAACCTAAATGGGAAGGAAATCCAAAAAAGAGGGGATATATGTATACGTACTGCTGATTCACTTCGCTGTACAGTGGAAACTAACACAACATTGTAAAGGAACTATACATCAATAAAAATTTTTTTTTAAAAATTAAAAGAAACAAACAAACAAAAAGAACCACACGAGATGGGTAGGACAGGTGGAGACCCACACCCCCATGCTGGCAACCCACAAATGGAAGGAATATCAAGAGCACAGAGGTCCTCTACAAGGAGCGAGGAGTCTGAGCCCCAGATGGGGTCCCCAGCCCAGGGGTCCTGCACTGGAAAGATGAGCCCCCAGAATGTATGGCTTTGAAAACCCAGCAGAGCTTATGTTCAGGAGAACTAAAGGGATATAGGAATAAGATTCTGCTCTCAAGGGCACATGCAAAATGTCACATGCTCTAAGTCCCAACACTGAGGCAGTAGTTTGAAAGGAGCCTGGGTCAGCTATTTTTGGGAGTCTGTTCTATCCCAATATCACTGGTACTGGAACACACCACTTTGGAATTTTCCTCTAGTCTGTTAGTGCTGGCGCCCCAGCCCTGCCCACCAGAAGGCTGGCACAAGCCCCAAACCCCACCCCTGCCTGCCAGAAAGACAGCCATGCGGGCACCCAGCTTCACCCTCCAGTGAACCAGGAACAGCCTTGAGCCCCCCAGACCATGCAGCCAACTTCACAGGAAGGCTACCCTACCCTCTAGTAGGCCTACAGCCACCATAAGAAGGCATGGCCTCACAGCCAACCAGGCCAGGGGCCAGCCCTGCCTACCAGTGCTCCCACAGTAATCAGCCCCACCACAACAGAAGGATGTATATGCAGGATGTATATGTCCCCACATAGGGGACACCTCTAAAGCATCTGGTTCTGGAAACCAAAAAGGAGTGTGCTGCTGGGGCCCCAGAGGAGGTCTCCTAAATAAGGCCACTTCTCCAAGACAGGAAACATAAACAACCTACCTAACACATAGAAATAAACACAGAGAATTGGGTAAAGTGAGGAGACAGAGGAATATGTTCCAAATGAAGGTACAAGACATAACCTCAGAAAAAGAACAAACAAAGTGGAGATAAGCAATCTACCAGATAAAGAGTTCAAGGTAATGATCACAAAGATGCTCACCAAACTCAGGAGAAGAATCAATGAACATAAAATTTCAATAGTTAGAAAATATGAAGAAGAACCAAACAGAGCTGAAGAGTAACTGAAATTTAAAATATAACTAGAGGGGCAAGAAATTAGATGATACGGAGGAATAGATCAGCAATCTGGGAAACAATAGCAGAAATCACTCAAGCTGAAGAAAAAACAGAACTTAAAAAAATGA
>NW_021158274.1:0-1353 GCF_002837175.3 Physeter macrocephalus | reverse complement strand
TTTGTCTAATCTATTATTTTACAAATCTTTTCTATCTTATTTTTCTTCTTTGTTTTCTGTTCCACCTTCTGGAATACTTTATCAATTTATATTTTAAACCCTATGATAAATTTTTCATTTCTGCTGTCATGATTATTCTAAGACTTTTTTTCTATAAATACTCCTTCTTCTAGAGTCTATATGTTTTCCTATATTACTGGATGCAATTACAGTTTTGTTCCATGTTTTTAGCTCCCTCACATCTTTACTCCCAAGTACCCACTTTCCTATTTGTTAACCGGGGCTCCATGTTTCTTGTTAGTTGCTTTCCACATATGTCTGGTGACACTTGTCACATTTAAGAGCTGAACAGTCAAAAGCTGGCTTTTTCTGCACACATGAGAGGCAAGTCAACAGTGAGCTTCACGGCTAGATGGTCTGGTTGGAGACTGCAGACTGTGGTATCCAGAAGTTTGACCCCAGGAATCCTGCAACCTTGTGCCCAGGGGGTTCAGCTTGGCCAATGTGCTGGGTGTGGAGGTGCACAGCCCACCATTCGCGCAGAGGTTATACCTTCACCTCTTATTTTTGCCGGGTGCTCCTGAGGTCACCTGTCCTAGAGCTGGGGGGAAAATGAGAATCCTTTTCTGGACAAGGGCAGGGTGATGACCAGGGTCTAACTGCTTCTTAAAAAGACAGTTAGCCCACTCTCAGATGTGGGGACCCCTCAGACTCATGCTGGGCCCCACGGCACGGCCCCAGCTCTGGCCCTTTCTGGGCCCTTGCAGTAAACATCAGCACCAGCATGCTGCTGATTCCCCCTACAGCCAGGGTAGCGTGAGTTTTCTCCAGGCCACTACACAGGTCACCATTTGGCCATCTCCAGATGTTTTCTTTCAGTGTCTGCTCCCATGTTTTCCTCAGAGGTTTATGCCTTACTTCAATCCTTTCGTGTTCCTATCCAGAGGAGGGCTCAGAGTTAAACAAGGGTGCTCAGCCTGCCTTGTGTGAAATTCAAACGCCTTTAAATGCCATGGTCCTGGAGTTATAAAACACAGAGACTACTGTTCTTTGATGCAAGCCTGATGCCATCCACAGTCAGTGTCTGCAGACACCTATAGTTGAGCTACGTTAGATTTGAGCAGATCAAACCCTATCTCACAAAAGTGTGCACAGTTGCTCATTATAGAGGGATTTTATGGATGAATCCTTCAGGCAAGAATCCTTTAGTAAGAAAAATTACTTCTCATTGTTTTTCTCTAATATTAGTGAATTTATGAACCAAGTGAAATTAAAATAGAATGATAAAGAAGGTGGAAATAAAACTAGCATGCCTCTCAAAAGGCTAAAGGAACTATATGAGACTTTATATAT
>NW_021158273.1:0-1353 GCF_002837175.3 Physeter macrocephalus | reverse complement strand
ACTTTAAAATATGAATAATGCCCACAGCAGGTTAGCATATAAATCATTTGTTTGTATTAATTCCCTCCATATAACAGTCATGAGCAGCTTCTCAGAAGCCAAACGTTACTTTCCCCATAGAGTGAAGATCCATAAGAGCCAGCAGTGAAGACAGAATGTATATAACATAAATATGGTCCCTTAAAAATATTAACTTATCACCTAATGTTCCTGAAAGAAACCTGTATAATTCAGGTCCCAAGTGTCAGTTTGAATAAATATTTAGAGATCAGGAAGATCTTTGAGAACCTCTTATCAGGTGAATATCTCTTCTGGAAAAACTGTAAATATCTGAGCAATTATGCATCTAAATAAATGTGCATCTAAATATCTTCTCCACAAGGGACCTGATAAAGTGAGGTAGATATTAAAAACACTATGGTTGGTGTTAGGTACAGAAGGCCGAAAGTTTGGAGTTAGAAGACCTAGGTTAATGTTCCCACTTAATAACTGGGCAAATTATTTAATTTTTTGAATGCCACTTTCCTCTTGAGAACCACAAGGATACCACTACTTCCCCAGCATAATGTACACAGAGATAAAGGAGATAAAGAACACAAAAGTGCTTTATAAACTGCAGAGGACTACTCAGAGACATCAGATGGTTGAGCCAACTAATATTTACTGAATATATACTATGTTCCAAGCACTGTGCTAGGTGGTGGAGATAAAGCAGCAAACAAGTAGACCTGGTCCCTGCTTTCACGGAACTCACGTCTAGAGGGGCAAGCTTATGTGAAGGTGAGAGTCAAAAAAAAAGAAAGTCTGTACTTATTTTTGTCAATGGTTTCCTTTGCTGTGGAAAAGCTTTTAACTTTAATTAGGTCCCGTTTTTTAATTTTTGCTTTTATTTCTTTGCCTTAGGAGACAGATCCAAAATAACATGGTTAGATTTATGTCAAAAAGTGTTTTGTTCTACATATGTTCTCTGCTAGAAGTTTGATGGTTTCAGGTCTTACATTTATGTCTTTAATCCATTTTGAGTTTATTTTTGTACATGGTATGAGGAAATGTTTTAATCTCATTCTTTTACATGTAGCTGGCCATTTTTCACAGCACCACTTATTGAGTAGACTGTCTTTCCTCCATTGTATATTCTTGTCTCCTTTGTCCTGGATTAATTGACTGTAGTTGCGTGGGTTTATTTCTGGATTCTCTATTCTGTTCCACTTATCCATACATCTGTTTTTGTGCCAGTACCACACTGTTTTGATAACTGCAGCCTTGCAGTATAGTTTGAAGTCTGGGAGCACGACACCTCCAGCTTTGCTCTTTTTTCTCAAGATTGCTTTGGCAATTTGGGGTCTTTTGTGG
>NW_021158272.1:0-1354 GCF_002837175.3 Physeter macrocephalus | reverse complement strand
TTTTTTTTTTTTTTTTAATTTGCTTGTTTCTGGATCTCATCAGGAATCCTTAGTTGCTTTCAATGAGAAGATAAGAGAAGAGAAGAAAAGAGGCACATTATAAAAGGAAGCAAAAGCCCTCAATAATTTAGTTTTAAGCAATCAAAATTGCTTACTTGGATTGAAGGTTGGGAACGATGCTGCAATGTATAACGAGCAGTGGTGTGCTGATAAATGTTTAACAACTGACTCTCTGGAAAAAAAAATCTTATTGTGGTGTTTTACAATTTCTATGGTGTAAATGCTCTACCATGCCAAATTTCCAGCTACCAACATGATGTCACTGTACACAGAGCTGGAAAGAGATGTGCACAAGTGACTTTTGAGGGCTGCTGCAAGCTGGCTCTAGCATACCACTCCAGTATGCCACTAGTCTTCAAAGAGACCAACTGGCCATTGGTGGCAACTCAGCTGCATTGGGTTCCTTCCATCCATGAAGGGCCAGGCGTTCCTCCTTATAGAAATATATATCAAACCTGTTATGGGTTTGCTTCCCCCTCCCCATCCCCCAGCGCCTCCATCAGTCCTCTCTTTTGTGACTTACATTCCTGATCCACAGGTATGAAATCCCATACAATGTAGCATCCATCCAGGGACCTACTTCATAGTGAAGAAGATTTGAGCATGGGCATATTGTCCACCATTGTCATATAATCTACTATATAGTCTAGAAGGAAATGACCTCAAAAAATGCTGAAGTAGCCTTCTATTGCTGAAGCAGTACTGTGCAAGGATAGAGTGGCATCCTTCAAGATACAGCATATACATTAAATCAGAGACCTTTATATGGTACTGTGTCCCCTATGGGAAGAATATATGCGTCTGGGAACAAAGAGGTGGAGTCAAATTTGCCCCTATTTATCATTACACCCAGTGACCCACTGAAGGACTTTGTATTTTCTGTTCCTGAAATTCTGGGCTCTGCAGGCTGGTCCCCAAAGGGGATATACTTACTAGAGGGCAGCAAGAGTCCCACCAAACTACAAACTATAAGTGCTTTTCCGAGGTACTTTGGATTCCTTGTGTCCAGGAATCAGCAGATGAGAAGGGGAGTCACTGACTTGGCACCAAAAATATTATTGTGTTCTGTAAATACAGTGGTAAATAGCTGTTGGTATTCAGCTTCACACTGGAGAACAAGCAGTAAGGCATTGAGGGGAATGTGGCATAAGCAGGAGGATAGAGGCTACTCAGCCTCAGCTGATTGTTGTGTTTGTCTCAGTATTGGGAGACCTTCCAGTTTTTCCAAAGAATCCATACATTTGTAGGTTGGTATAATATCTCCTGGTTTTCAGAGGTTGGATGCTGAACCTGG
>NW_021158271.1:0-1354 GCF_002837175.3 Physeter macrocephalus | reverse complement strand
CCTACATTGGCAGGCGGATTCTTAACCACTGCACCACCAGGGAAGCCCATGTCCTGGCCAGAACTAATTACACATTAAGAGGGTGAGTCAGGGGGGCGGGGAGAGAGAGAGAGATCAAAACAATAAAATTCAAAGCAAAAACTAACTCTAATTGGTTTAGGTCAAAATGATGAATCAGTTCTCTCTTTTTCTTCCAATATTTTTCCCCATCAAAGAAATAAGACCTTAAAAAGCAGGATTAGGTTGTGAACCTAGGAGAAAATGCAAAAAAAAAAAATCAATCCCTTGACTTTTTTTAGTCCAAACCAGGAGTTGCCAAACCATAATCCATACACCAAATCTGGCTTACTACCTGTTTTTTGTAAAGTATTATTGGATCACAGCCATGCTAGTTAATTTACATATTGTCAGTGGTTTCTCTGATGCTACAATGACAGTTTTGAGTAGTTGTGAAAGAATGTGTATGACTGTAAAAACCTAAAATATTTAATACATATGGTCCTTTACAGAAAAAGTTTGCTGACTCCCTAGTCTATACTAATATTTCCTAAACTGTGCCCTCAGTGACATTACCACAGCGGGATACAATGAATACACAGGCATGAAAACTCCAAATTAAATGAGGTTAAGCAAATCTCTTCACTGCAGGACTTTGCAGAGCCTTAAAATACCACTATGAATGTGAGTCTCTAAAATGGTGATAAAATATGCTTTACACGTTTAAGAATCAAATCCTAGGGGAATTAGGATGACATTATGGTTCTGATTCCTAAAAATGCCCAGTTCTGGCCTGAAAGAACTTCTTTCCATAAGTTCCCTTGACAAGTAATATGTATAAGGAAAAGTGGAGTGAGAACAAAATGCCACTTTATTAATAGTTGCTCAGGTGTCCAAAACTCCAATGCAGGTCTCTCCTGTAAATGACCACAGTGAAACATACAATTTATAACTTAAGGCACATAAGGCTTTCTATCCTCCCCCTGATTTAAATTTTGGAATATAACCATCTCATGCCAGACTCATGGGTAAAGGAAGTTGAAGGGAATGAATGGGGAGCAACATGCCAGATATTTTTGCAGCCAAGATAGGCTTATTCGAGTTCAGCAGAGAATAGAAATTTGTGGTCTACAACCATGGTGAGCCACATGCAAGTCCCCACACAGCAAGGGAAGCAAGGGAAGGAAGGGAGAAAAGCAAGTTGGCAGGGCTATATACTAAACAAAGAGTCCATGTCTTTCCACTGGCTGAGGCCTTGCCAGGAAAGGAGTCTTCTCCCTGTTGGGCTCTGTTATCATTACAGGGCATGAGAGCTCCCTTTCTGGTCTCCCAACTCTATTTAATTGAGGTTTCTTTT
>NW_021158270.1:0-1354 GCF_002837175.3 Physeter macrocephalus | reverse complement strand
TGTGTGTGTGTGTGTGTGTGTGTGTGTGTGTAGTTTATTTCAAGAAGTCCATCCATTAAAGAAATGACATAAATAAGCCATGATGAACCTTTAACCCGTGAAACCTCATCATCAAAGACTTCTACTCAAGGTCACTGGTAAAAATGAACTTCCTGCTTCTTTTCTTTAGAATAAACAAAGAAATCTATAAATTGAGACTCCAGCCTTACCAGCTACGGGGAACTCTGCGGCTGGGCTAAGTGACACAAAGAGAGCTGGGGAGCAGCCGCTTGCCCTGCACCCCTGGGCCACACAGCTGCTGCCACGGGCCACCCAGCGCTGGCAGCTCAGCCTTTGGGGAGAGTGAGACCTGTGGTAGCTCCTTGGAGCTCTGGCTTCTCCACCTCCAGGTTTCAGGAGCGGGCTCCTTGGAGAGAGTTTCCCAGTTTCTGTGGGGCCCGACTGCACTGGAGAATTCAGGGGGTCTTTTCTACCAGCGCCTGGTCCTCCTTCCGTCCCAGCAGATACTCGCCCCCTAAGCTGCTGTTGTAAGATACAGATGAGGATGGCTCAAACAACCTGACAGAGAAACAAGAAATTCGGAGAAATAGTTCATAAGCGCATGAAATCTGCACCACCTCACCAATGATGAAATAAAACCCAAAGAATCCAGGGCCGGTGAGCCTGTACGGAGCTGGGCTCTCTTTTCCTCCTTATTGGGACTGCATTTGGGCACAGCCTTTGAGAGTGCAGCTGGATGGTATTTGTCAAAATACGCATATTTTTAGGCTCAAAGCCACATTGTAAGCCAGAAATGGTGTTGGAACACTAGAAGCCTGACATCCTGGCCTGCACATGCAGAGGGAAGGCAAGTGCCTCCCCTCCCCTTCCTTCTCCTGGGTGCCTGCCACCCTGGCCTGCCTGCGCTGCTTATTCTCATCTTATCGGTAAAACCGAAGAGCTTTGGTCCCTGTAGCCAATGACTTGCCAAATCAGGGTTTCACAGTATTCTTCAGATATTTCCCTTAGAAACACCGAATTGCACCAAAGCAAATGCAAGGGGGAGGGACCGATGGTGGTGAAGGGTTAAAGGTCTTATATTTTTCACGAAGGATTGTGAAATAAAGGCCTTTCCAGTTGGGCAGAGCAGCCCATCAGCTGCCTCCCGCCGGCCCCCGGTCACTCATGCTGTGGGGACTGGGAGAGGGTGTCCTGGCCTTTGTTCCACTCGCCTCTCTGACGGCCCTTCCCCGGGGAGAGCCTTTCCCATCCCCCGCCCCACTCTCACACGTGGGAAAGGTGTGTGAGCTGTCACGGTCCGAGATGGAATTCAGCGTTCCAAGCCGCGACATCACACAAAAGAAAACCAGCGAGG
>NW_021158269.1:0-1354 GCF_002837175.3 Physeter macrocephalus | reverse complement strand
AATATGTCAAGAAATAATCAGTGCCTTAATAAAGCAACAATAACAAACAACTATTTGTTTCTCTAATTCCTCTCCCCAGTTCCACTCCCCAAAGACAAATGTCAACTCTTCTGGCAAATTCTTCCGATATTCACTTTCATATTTTTGGTAATATTCATTTTGCAGTTTTTGACTGATCAGCTGTAGTCATGAACTTGTGACATCCTCCTCACTACCTCTCCTCCCATCTTCCAAAAATATAATCATTCTAGATAATTGTTTTCTTCATTTCTGAGAAACTCTCTTGTGCTACATCTTCAATACTTTTTTTCCCCTTGCTCTGTCTGTCTGGAACTCCTATAGGTCAGTAGGTCAGTAGATGAACCTCAGCCTTTCCCTTCTATTTCTCTTTCTTTGTCTTTTGTTCTACTTGATTTTAGCTTCCAACCGTTCTATCATTTTTGTTTTGTTTGCTTTATTTTGTTTGGGTTCTGTTCATTTTCCTTTTCAAAATTTTTATGCTCTGGTTATTTTTTCATTGCGTTCTGTCCTAGTTTTATAGACGTAACATATTCCCACGTATCTCTCAAGATGGTAATAAGAGGGTTTATTAGTTTTAAGTTTTCTATATGCTTCCTACATTGCCTGCAACTTCTCTCTGAGCCCTCTTTTTCTGTTTGTTTTAGGCCCTCTCTGTCACATTGGCACCTTCCTCAAATATCTCATGGCCCTGCACTGTCCTTATACCTAGGACAAGGTACTGCAACAGTAATTGGGCATGTTCTGTGGAGATTTCAAGGACTTGTGGGTTTCACCGGAAGGTCATTAGAATTTTGGTTCCTCATAAGTTAGGGCCAAGGTCTTCCCTGGGGCTATTCATACTCTCCAGAAAGAGTCCTCCAGCTGACTGCCTGGGGATATAGGTCTGCCTGCTGCTATTCTAGAGTCAGGGAGGAGAAAAAGTCTGAAGAGCCCACAATTCAGCACAAGTCTGGCTTTAATCCTTGTCTTCTGTCCTCTGCTTTGCCTAGCCTTCCAAGGCCTGACACACTGCTACCATTCAGTTCATCTGGAGAAAAAGCCTCTGGGCTCCATTGACTGGGGAAGCAGGAGAAGGGCAGGGCAGAGAGAAGGGATGGGGGTCTCCAGATGATGTGGGTGCATTGGGTCTTCGTTGCTACGCGTGGGCTTTCTCTGGTTGCGGTGAGAGGGGGCTACTCTTCTTTGCTGTGTGCGGGCTTCTCACTGAGGCAGCTTCTCTTGTTACAGAGCATGGGCTCTAGTTGCACAGGCTCAGTCGTTGCAGTGCACGGGATTAGTTGCTCTGCGGCATGTGGGATCTTCCCAGACCAGGGCTCGAACGCGTGTCCCCTGC
>NW_021158268.1:0-1355 GCF_002837175.3 Physeter macrocephalus | reverse complement strand
CCCAGCCAACCCCATCTCTGCAACTCTTCAGGGTCTCAGGTCTGGCCCCTGGTGCTGTCCTGTACCAAACCACCAACCCTTAGGACTCAGGTTACAGAAGGACTCAAGACCTATTACCTCCTGATATCACGAGGGAAAACAGACACGAGATCTCTGTGTCTCCCTAATTCTCCAAGATTTTCTCTCAAAATGTGTTTCTGGCAAGAATTAAAATTTCTCTTTTGCATATCCCCAAGCTCCAGTAGAGCCAATTTTCAACTTGCACTTGAAATCGCACCTCTCATTTATAAGAGACATGCGTCCTTCTTACCCACTTAGCGTCCGTTCTCCCTTCTTCTGCTAACAGAAAGCTTCTCCTTTTGGCGCATTTGCATTGGTGCGCTAGAGCTGGCACACCAATGTTGTTAAAATCTCAGGAATTTGGCTAGTCCGTTGTCATATGCCGTCACTATTTAACATTAAATTCCATAACCCTACGATTAAATAAACTCTATTAAAAACAAAGGTCATGCATGCTCAAAACTCATCACTTCCTAACTATTTTATGACATTTTATTATTATTGATGGTCTTGAGGTTACTTATTTTTCCTTTACCTCTGTGGTAGAAATATTATGTACTGGGCGCTCCTGCATCTCTCTTCCTTGACTCTGTGTTCAGGGACCACACTGGTAGCTTGAAATCTGCCCTGGTGAGAGTGTTTACACCACGGGAATTGGCAAACATTACACATGAAGACCCCACCTCCTACCCCCAGAGCCCATCGTTAAACACCTTCCAGAGTCCCACTGGGTTTTCCCCACCATACCCATGTCTACTGATCCTGGTTCACAAGGCTCAAGTAGTCTGACCACATGCTCCAACCCCAGGAGTGGACACATGCCCCAAAGAGCGAGTGACAGTAGCTCCTCTGGGGTCCCTAAGTTAGCAGGATGTAAGTTAGTAGCTGGTGATAGCCTCTTCATCATTACAAACACAGAGACTGCTGGGGAAGGAGGCCACTACAGAAGAAAGCAAAGTGGAAGGATGGAAACAGATTCTTAATGACACCTTTCAACATCAAAATCTAGCTTTGTCCGAAGCTATTATATCCTAGATTTTCAGTTATGAGGATCCATCATTTCTCCCGTTTTTCAGCCTGAGTCATTTTGAACTGACTTTCTATCACTCTCAAGAGCAATTTTCCACAATGAAAATAATTTCTGGTGGCGCGGTGGTTAAGAATCCGCCTGCCAATGCAGGGGACTTGGGTTTGATCCCCGGTCCAGGAAGATCCCACATGCCGCAGAGCAACTGAGCCCACGCACCACAACTACTGAGCCTGCGCTCTTGAGCCCGCGAGCCACAACTACTGAG
>NW_021158267.1:0-1355 GCF_002837175.3 Physeter macrocephalus | reverse complement strand
TTTTTTTACTGTAATTCACAATGCGTACAATTCACTCATTTGTGCACCACAATCAACTTCTGAATATTTTCATCACCTCCAAAAGGATTCTCACACCTGTTAGCAGTCCCTGTTCCCCCCGAGACCCTGACAACCACTAACCCACTTTCTGTCTCTCTAGATTTGCCTGTGCTGGCACGACTCGTATAAATGGAACCATACGGTATGTGGCCTTTCACGACTGGCTTCACAAAAGCCTTAACAAAAAAAATCATTAACTCATTGTGTAACTGAAGAAAGAAAAGTGGGCTTAACCATAACTCTCAATCCGATGGCATTTTTTTCCTTCAAAAAAAATCTTAATTTGTAGCCAGGAACAGCAGGCTTTGCTAGGATGTCAAGACCTCCATCTAAGTGTCACTTGCCTGAAGACTTAAAAAGAAATCGGCTTCCAAACAGATTTAATTAAAACCATACACAGTCATAAATCTAGTCACATTGTACCTGGTCCAAGACTTACTAAACTGGAACAGAAAATACATAAACGTTGCCAACATCTCCTCCACGCATTCTAAAATAATACTTGGATTTGCAGAGCAGGTAACAGAGAAAGCATGCTTTGCCTTTGTTATTTTAGGGGGAAAACCCACTTCCTGTCTGGGAAAGACAGGTTGGATCTTCCATTTTCATCCTCATAGAGAATTGTACCTCCTTATGGGTTAGTACATCCTCAGACTGTTTCAGCGTATTTCTGAAGCCTTTCTGCAGCTATGGGACAATAATTAACACGAGAATTCAGTACACTAGCGCACTTCAGCTATTTACCATATATCAAGAAGGGACCCCAAAGGGAATACATACCTGTTTCTTGCACATGTCTCTTCTTCAGCTCCCTGCTCTGGACAGGCCCTGGCTGTGTCTCTCTCTTCTCTACATCATAAAAACCAGAGCCCTGGGTGCCCCAGGTTTAGCAAAGGCCGTCTGGGCAAGAGTTGCTGTTGCCCCGTTTATTGTTTGTGATCCATGCTCTCTGGATCCAAGTTTCTTCACTTTCTTGCAGCAGTGCATTGACAAAGGTGTTGTTTCTCTTTCATCCAGCAATTTTTAGTTATTTGAGATGATTTCTGTACCGTGGAAGAGTTTTAGGTGTTTTAGGGAGAGGCAACATCCTCAGAGCTAAAGGGCTGGGCCTCCAGCGAGCAGAGGGCTGAGGTCAGGGTTAGGCAGAGCTCTTTGGGAATCCTTGCAGAGTCCATGCTGGAGAGGAGGAGCCCTGGAACTGGGTACAGAGGATGTGGCCTGTGACTGGGGGGCCTGGGGGTGCAGGGGGAGAGGAGGATGCTCGGGTATGGCCTTGGATTAGGGGATCTGGGTGA
>NW_021158266.1:0-1355 GCF_002837175.3 Physeter macrocephalus | reverse complement strand
GGAATCACTCGGGCTCAGATCTCTCCCATCCTACAGACGCCCGCCTAACCCTAACCCCACCCCACCCCACCCCGCTCTGGCTTCAACCAGAGCTGCATCCTCTCCTCCTTCAAAGCCAAACTACTTCAGCCTCTGCCCGGGTCCCCGCTGCAGTCGTTTCCAGCCACTCCTCTGTAAGTTACATTTTAAACACACTGTGGCTGGGGGGCAGGAACGCAACTGATTATATACATCCATCTCCTCTGATAGCCACGTACCTTGCTGAACTCTTCAATTATTTCTTATCACGCGTCTGTAGATTGGTTAGGATTTTTTCTGTGAGGTCATCGTATCAGCTATATAATCTAACCACCTAATGATAACTTCCAGGAGCCTATGTAACACCCCACGAACCCACGTGATACCCCAGGAGCCCACGTGCCCTGGGATGGCTTGAGCAAGACACTCCGTATCTAACCCCGTCCTCTCCTCCCCGAGCCTCAAGCTTCTTTCTCGTCAACCCTGCGGACCCGCCGCCACCAACACGTCCCTGAGTTCTGGGCCTGTCCTAGACTTCTCTCTTCCCCTCTGGGGAAACACCTGGGCTTTCACAGAAAACGTGGCCATGACTCCCCAGCAAATGCAGGGCTGGGAGACGCTGCCCGACAGGGACAGCTTCAGGCTCAAGTGACGGCTCCCAGGACTCTTGGGTTTCACAAATGTAATTTCTGACGAAATGACTAGCGCCTGGGTCAGGAAAGTAAGAGCTGAGGCATATGGAGCCCCCGGCTCCCGAGGAAAAGCCCTTGGAGGGAGATCCCACCAGGCACAAAGCAGGGAGCCCACGCGGCTGGCCTGGGTTCCCAACTTGCCACCAGACTCCCAGCTGCACCCACCAGACGGAAACAGCAACGGACACTCCGCCCGGACGACTCCTCCTGCTCCAGCCTGGGAGGAAGGTCGGACAGCACAGCGTGTGCTCCCACGTGGCCACTCAGGCGGCCGCGGAGGGAGGGGAGGGGCCGGGGCCTCACCGGGTTTTCTGTCTGGGCGATCCCAATCACAAAGACCAGCTGGGAGAAGAAAAGCGCCCCGATGAGGTTCTTGTGGATGCCGTGCAGGTTGGAGCGGAGCGTCTGCACCAGCGCCAGCAGCACGAAGGCCACCAGCAGGGCGGCCAGCGACAAGGACACGGCAGCGTAGGTGACGATCTTCAGGGGCAGGACCTCTCCGTGCTGCGGGCGGGTTGGTTAGAGGCGGGAGAACACGTAAGGGCCATGGCTCTGATGGAGCTTTTGCACAATCGAGACACATTAACATATTATTACTGCGGGCACGAACCAGCGTGACTACGTCGTGGCTCTCGGGGGTGCAAA
>NW_021158265.1:0-1355 GCF_002837175.3 Physeter macrocephalus | reverse complement strand
TGAGCCCACGTGCTGCAACTACTGAAGCCCACGTGCCTAGAGCCCGTGCGCCACACCAAGAGAAGCCACCGCAACGAGAAGCCGGCACACCACAACGAAGGGTAGCCCCCGCTTGCCACAACCAGAGAAAGCCCAGGCGCAGCAACAAAGACCCAACGCAGCCAAAATAAATAAATAAATTAATTAAAATAATAATAATAATTTCCTTTCTTTGCCTCTGCACCTTCTCTCTATAATTCTTTCCCTTGGCTTCTGTCTGTGGAGGGATCCTAACCACATCCGGTTTGGCACTGCCCGATTTAAATTGATTTTTGCTCAAAAAAACTCTTAAAATTTTTAATATGCCTCAATTTACCTTTCAACACTAGACGATTCCAGTCCATGACAGTCCAGAACTTCAACTGGCCCAGATGTGGTGGGTAAACAGCCATATCCTCTTCTTTTATCGCCTTTTTTCATCCCCGATATCATTACTGTGACATTCTGCCCTAAAGATAAGCTCTTCCTGGTGATAAGCATTTATTCCATCCTAACCCGGAAGACGAATGCAATGGCAGTAGTGATTGGGGCAATACGGGGCAGCTCTGCGTGAACCACCAACCCACCACAGCCGTTCTCATTCTGGGAGATGTTTATGATCATTGTTGTACAACTGACTTGGAAGTTGGAAATTATATAAAACAGTATTTAGTAGTTAGCTTGGAGAGTCTAGAAATGAGGTCATCTTAAGATTATTGTGGCCAGGCTGCCAGAATTCTGTTCAGAAAATGAGAATTTTATCATCTATAAATTATACCCACAGTTAAATTACAATCTAATTAAGTATCCAACTTTCAATTTACACACAGAACTAAAATCCCACTTTCCGTTGATGCATTCATTAATGTTTCCAGAACATTCCCAGAATGTTTCCAGAGATATTCTTTGGGTTTCCCTTCCCGCAACCGGTCATTCAGGTGCCATAGAAACATGAATAGACGGGCTAGGACTTCTGACCTCAAGGAGCTGATGGTCTGACGTATTTACTCAAACAAACGTACATTTATAGATGATCACAGGACAGATACTACAAGAGCACTTAAAAAGTATACATCTGTGCAGGAAGGGGTTACTCTCTCAGGCCTAGCTGTTATCTTGATAAAGATATCTTGCAGGGCTGGCCCTTAGCTGGCTTCTGGGAAGTCAGCTTCTGAGAAGTTCCCTACATTATCAGGTTGCTTTCCCACCTGGAGCACAAAACACCTGGTTCCAGGGAATTCTGAATTTCAGTAATTGTGGCTGGTCCTTGCGATGATGTAACCAAACACCAGTAAAAACCCTGGGCCCTGAGTCTCAGACAGGCTTGCTTAGGCGGA
>NW_021158264.1:0-1355 GCF_002837175.3 Physeter macrocephalus | reverse complement strand
ACAAAATTTTAAGGAAAGATAAGTTAATTTCATAGCCTATTGACCCAGTCACAAAAGAGCAATAAAAATGTCAGGCGAGCTTGCACAGGTGCATTGGTTTGGCTTCTGTTTTCCAGTCAAAGTGGACACAACTCCCAGTTTTGAACATGGCAGAGTTAAGAATGAAGAGATACAATAATCATGAAAATGCCTTGTAAACACCAAGCTTAGACATATGTAAAGTGCTTATCTTTTGTTGACTTTCCACGGTTCTTTATATCTGGTTGGTCTTGTAAAAATCCAACTTCAGGGCTTTCTTGATATGTCAGAGGCAGCTAGCTCATAAATTCTTTGTGTGAAAGAAAAATGGCTCAAATAATGAGATACCACTACACACTTGTTAAAATGGCCAAAATCCAGACCACTGACAACACCAAAGCTGGTGAGGATGTGGAACAACAGTAACTCTCGCTCACTGCTGGTGGGAACGCAAAATGGTGCAGTCACTTTGGAAGACAGTGTGGCAGTTGCTCATAATACGAAACGTACTCTTACCATACCACACGGCAAATGTGCTCTTTGATATTTACTCAAATGTATTGGAAACTTACGTCCACACGAAAACCTGCATATGGATGTTTCTAGCAACTTTATTCATACTTGCTAAAATTTGGAAGCAATCAAGATATCCTTCAAAAGGTGAATGGAAAAGTAACTGTGGTATATCCAGACGATGGAGCATCGTTCAGCGCTAAGCAGAAATGAGCTATCAAGCCATGGGAAGACGTGGAGGAACCTTAAATGCATATGACTAAGTGAAAGAAGCCAATCTGAAAAGGCTACAGACTGTATGATTCCAACTCTATGACATTCTGGAAAAGACAAATCTATGGAGACGGTGAAAAGATCATTAGTTGCCAGGGGTTGGGAGTCTGGAGTAACTAATAGGCGGAGCACAGAGGATTTTTTAGGGCAGTGAAACTTATTCTGTGTGATGCCCTAATGGTGAATACACGCCATTATGCATGTGTCCAAACCCACATGATATACAACACCAAGGGCCAACACTAATGTAAACTATGGACTTTGGGTGATAATGATGTTATAATTCAGGTTCATTGGTTGTAATAAGTGTACCACTCTGGTGGGGCATACTGATAGTCGGGGAGACTGTGCGTGTGTAGGCAGGGGGTATATGAGATCTTTCTGTACTTCCTGCTCAGTTTTGCTGCAAACCTAAAATGGCTCTAAAAAATAAAGTCTATTTAAAAGGAAAGAAAGTAAATGGCTCTCACCAGTGGATAAATTGAAAAACAGTGCCTGCTTCCTAAGATGAGATTAGATTGGGCCCCTCTCAGGCAGGTGCTTTTGTGCAG
>NW_021158263.1:0-1355 GCF_002837175.3 Physeter macrocephalus | reverse complement strand
CTGTGCTCCGCAATGGGAGAGGCCACAACAGTGAGAGACCCACGTACCACACACACAAAAAAATAATAAATAAAAATAAAAATAAAAACCTTGAATCTCAAGGTTCCCCAAACTTCTGAACCTATAGAAATGGTGCATACCTCTATTAATGAATTGCTGCTTCCCTCTTCTTTGACAGTTGCAGACATTTCTCCCTTGTAAGACACATGCCAACCCCCCTTCCAGAATCTGCCCCCGGTTTCCTCCTGGCCAATAAGCCCATAAATAACAAGGGTCAAATATGAGATAGCTTGGGAAGGGTTATACTAGGCCTGGTAAAGGAGAAAAGGGGTTAGACTTGAAAGGAGATACAGGATGTAGCCAATATGGCCAGCAGGAGACAGAAAATATGCTTAGGACTGTATTTTGAGGGTGCTGGATCGAGGAGGAGAACATAAGAGTTGATAAAACACAGTTTATTGATTTTGGAACACTCCGTCAAGATACAGAGTTTAACATCCTGGCAAGGACCCTACCAGATAGCACAAACACACTGTTAGAGTGGCTTCTGTGACATGGACATAGTAAGAGCCTACAGAAAAGCTGGTGAAGCCAGAAATGCCATAGTAAAGAATCACTATGCCAGACAACAGAAAGGAATAAAAGGCTCAGAGAACTAGGTATGTTGGGTAGATACATGTTGTAAGGTCAGAAAAACCACCAGATGTCTTCGGCCCTGAGGCAGGGCCTGACAGATGACAACATCAACTACAGTCTACCCCATGTACCTCTTAGATTAATTTCTTCATATAATTTCTGGGAGTACTGCCCTAGGATTCCCACTAGTCTCTTTCCCCAAAGGAAACTTACAAAGGAGAAGGTTAGTGGGAGAGTCTGTAGCACCTGCCACTTGCATCTGGTCTCAGAGCTGTAATTGATACTCACCATTTCCCTCTTCTACTGCCATTCTAGATTCTCCTCACCCTTAGCGAGCACCTCTGCTGGGCTGAGTGATTTACCTGGTGGTGTGATACAGATCCTTATTTCTGAGCAGTCTGAGCTCCTGAGCAGTCTGAGTTACCGTGCTTTACTTGTGTATTTACAGGTATCATTGGTCAAGGGAGACCGACAAGCACTCAAGGGGATCCCTGGGTATCAAACATATTCCTCCCTGCCATCATTATGTAACCATAGTTCTAGTTCTTCATGAGATTTGGGTAGACAAAGATGTCTTCAAAGGGCATATGAAACATTCACTCTAAGAGAAAAAAAAGATACTTTTTATTACATAAAATCAAGAATTTTTTTAGATCAAAAAACTTTAAAGGATGGGCTTCCCTGGTGGCGCAGTGGTTGGGAGTCCGCCTGCCGATGCA
>NW_021158262.1:0-1356 GCF_002837175.3 Physeter macrocephalus | reverse complement strand
ATAGCTAAATACTACCTCATTTGCAAAGTTTTCTCTTACTCCCCAAGGCAGATTCAAGGATACCCTATGTCCCCAATTAAAATGTGAACAGGTTTCCAGTATGGCAGTATTCTGGCTGGGTTCCTCCCCACCGTACCCCACCATTTCTGTCTCCCCACTAAGCTCTTAGAGGAGACAGACCCATGTCATAAGCTTTGAAGCCCCAGGTGCTGGCACATCGCCTGGCCCAGGATACTGAATGAGCTTTTGCTGAATCAATGAATCCGAGGCTCCCAGCTGTGTTTGGATTCCCCTAGTCATGGCCTCTACTCCTCTCTAGGTGGTGCCCGCAGGCCACGAACACTTCACAAACACGTCCGACAACCTTGCCGTTTATTCTTATTGCTGATGCAGCCTTTAATGCACTTCTCTCCAAATTGCAGGGCGTCAATGTGAACCTGGTAACAATTAACCGGGTCTCTTCTCTCCACGAGGCGTGCCTGGGAGGCCACGTGGCCTGCGCTAAGGCCCTATTGGAGAACGGCGCCCACGTGAGTACCATCCCCGCCCGCGGGTCTGGCTGCCCAGGTGCAACCGCTAATATCTAAAGACCCATCACCTTCCAGAACCCTTCCCCGCGGTGGGGTGTGCAGGCCTGGCCCCATCGGCGCCCATGTTCTTGGATGGTCGGGAAGACACTGCTGGTTACCCCTCTCTTCAGCCTCTATGTCCCTGTGCCAACGTTCAGATAAGGTAATTTACGGAATTCGTTCAGAACTGTGATACTAACTTGAAAAAAAAAGCTTGAGCTAAAGTAATTTGAAAACTGATCTTGGAAAATTTATTTTAAAACATTCAAAAGAACACATTGAAAAAGAACAACAGGGGACTTCCCTGGTGGACCAGTGGTTAAGACTCGGCGCTTCCACTGAATGGGGCATGGGTTCCATCCCTGGGCGGGGGAGATCCTGCATGCCTCGCAGCACGGCCAAAAAAATGTAATTAAATTTAAAAAACTATGAAAAAATAAATAAAAAGAACAGCGATCAAAAACCACTCTTAATTCAACACGCTACACCCACAACGATTTTTGCTGAGCAAAATTATCAAGCTAAGTGAGCTTGTAACAAATAATACATTGGAAAAACACTACACAATGAACTTTATCTTATTTTTAAATTCTCTCCTTTTCAAGGAGTGACTGAGCTGCTGTATGTAGTACAGATATCAGCATAGAATTCTGAAATTAATACTTTTGTAAATCTCAAGGACTTTTATTTAGTCACCAGATATTGTTTTGATGTTACTTTCGTTTTTTTAAAAATTATTTTTTTGGGGGCTTCCCTGGTGGCGCAGTGGTTGCGCGTCCGCCTGCCG
>NW_021158261.1:0-1356 GCF_002837175.3 Physeter macrocephalus | reverse complement strand
TTTTATAATTTATCTGTAGCATTACTGTAAACTTGAAACAAGCTAAGGGCCATCGATAGAAAAATGACTTTAAAACATGATGGCCTATCCATCCATTTGATGAAATACCCTGAAGCCATTAAAAGAGTGAGTGTATATTAATCTACATAGAAAGATTTCCCAGTTTACCAAACAAAGAGTAAGCTGTCCAAGTGTGCTGACCTGCGACTGGCTAAGGAAGGTACCTTTTCCCCGGGACACACAGACATTAGACATGAGGGTGTGACATCAAGCAGACGCAGAATGGGGGTGGGGACACTTATTTATCCTCCTCTGCTTTGTGCTGTTTCCTCACTGTTGTTCAGCTGAGAGCTGAGCACACAGCACGTGCAGACACGCTCCAGGCTCTAGGGATGCAGCAGCAGGACGGGCCCTGCCCCAAGTGCACCGTCTCTGTAAACTGGAAAGTTAAAATCGACCTCGCACCCACCTGGCCTGCAGTCACCAGGATTAGTGACCATCAGAGGCAGAGTGGCTGCGCCTGCCCGTCCTCAGCTCTGGCTGCAGCCTCGTCCAGGGCCTTCCTGAGGACCCTGCCAGCCGGTGCCTGCACCCCAGCCCCGAGCGGGCCCTGGGCCACCCTGGGCTGTTTCCAGCTGTATCTTGGCAGCACCGTGGAAGTTCCCGAGGGCAGGGTGTCTGGCCCACTCCCCTCTGGCCCCCAGCACCCTGCACGGTAGCTGGCACCTCCCAAGCCATGGTCTCTTCCTCTTTGTATAAGGGCACTTATCCCATGATGGCCCCCACCCTCATGACCTCATCTGAACCTAATCACCTCACAAAGGACCCGCCTCAAATGCCATCACAGTGGGGATGAGGCTTCAGCATATGAATCTGGGGGCAGGGGACACAAACATCCAGGCCACGGCAGAGGTGGAGGCTGCATTTCCAGAATACAAGTTCAGATAGTGATGAATCCACAGAGCAAGATGAGGTTGGAGGAGGCCAAGAGGGTGACCGGGAGGGGCCTCTCCGAGGGGCAGCAACCACAAGGACTAGGAGAGTGGGGCGGGGGAGCCAGGGCAGGGGCCCAAACCCCAGGCACGCCTGGGAACAGAGCAGGGATAGGAGGCAGCGGAGTGAGCGGGGCCACCTGGAGGCCCCGCATGGACCCTGGGCCCTCCGCCCGTGAGACAGGAGGCAGGAGGGCAGCAGGACCTGGCTTCCATTTGCAGGGCACTCGGCTCTGCTCACAGAGAAAGGACGGGGGTGTGGCGGCCCCGAGGGAGATTCCTGAGGGACCATGAAGGGGGCTGGCAAGGCTGCCGCTGGCCTGGAAGTGTGTGAGGGTCGCTGGCGATGGTTCCAGGAGTCTGA
>NW_021158260.1:0-1356 GCF_002837175.3 Physeter macrocephalus | reverse complement strand
TTGGCTTTGCCTGAACCAAACTCCAGTCTCCATGGCACGTTATCACCAGGCTATTTGTAATTACATCAGCCTGTGGTCTCATACGCTATATTATAGTCCCAGATGTGGTTTTATTTATACAATACCAGTCAGTAATAATTTGATGGAGAATTTTATTCTGATAAAGTCATTAACTGGCTAATTGCATTGATTTTTGAAGGTGGAATATATTCACGTACATTGCCTATCCTATTTTTTAAGCTTTTGAGTAAGTATGTTTGCGTTGTCTGTTTTTTTCTTGTTTGCTTTTCTTTTCTCCTACCCCTAGTGTCCTCCGGGGATGAAACAGCAGGTTTTGGTGTTCTATACCAAACTTCTGGGGAAAATCCGGCAGCCACTACTTCCACATATTAACGTGCATAGGCCAGTGCAGGTATTTTGTTCCCTTTACACAAAACTTTTTAGTTTGCTTCTTTTCGTATAGAAATAATTTTGTATGATTTTTCTAAAATAACATGCAAATTAGCAAATACTTGAGCTTTATGCATGACGAAGTAGTAAATGCACTTCATGCCTTTATATTTCTCTTTTAAAATTTTATACATTAATTTTACCATTTACTTATTTCCATGACATCTCCAGGAGAGTTTATTATATAACTCATTAATTTTTTTAGAGTAACATATTTGAAAAACCTACTGCTAGCAAATTTATTTGGATAGAGGTGATTGTAAATAGTGTTCTTTCTGAAAAATGCAAGGTATTTGCATTATTTGAAAATTTTAAATATCCTGAAGGTAAATGAATGGCTGTTTACATGTTTATAAAAAGTAACCTAAGTTTAAACGTTTGTTTTAAATTTTTTGACAGAAATTAATTAGACTGTGTGGTGAAGTCCTTGCAACACCAACAGAAAATGAAGAAATTCAGTTTCTCTGTATTGTGTGTGCAAAGCTGAAGCAAGATCCCTACTTGGTTAATTTTTTTCTGGAGGTATGGTATATTTCTTGTCAACCTTCAAAGTATGTGTGTATTAAAATTATTAGGAGAATTGAATTCTGTGAATAATACTAGAAGGAATTACTTCTTTGGGAATAAGATAGCTTGTTTTACTTCCCAGAATTTTCATTTAAGAGCACTGTTTTATTTTAAACTGAAATCTCCTGAGAAAAACGATTCTCAAAGAATGTGATTGAGCCAGATGTATGGGGCAGTATAGGGGCTGGACCAATACAAAGCCAAGGCTTAGAAAGAGTACAGCTTGAAGGGCAAATCAGGGAGAGAGAAGTCACGGGAATTTATAAGCTATCATATTTTCAGCCAGGCTCGCTCAAGTGCAGAGTGTGGGTAACTTGACCTGGGGTAAGGATGGTGTGT
>NW_021158259.1:0-1357 GCF_002837175.3 Physeter macrocephalus | reverse complement strand
CCTCCCTCCCTCCCTCCCTCCCTTCCTTCCTTCTTTCCTTCCTTCCTTCCTTCCTCCCTTCCTTTCTTTTTCATTCATTCATTCTTTCTTTTTTTTCTAAAACAGCAGCATGTCAGGGAAAAAAACAAAACAAACAAAATCCAAGTCTCCAGTCTTGCATTCAGATCATTAGTTTGAGCTAAGTTGCCTCTCATTTATATGGTGCTAGTTTTTTTTCCTACGTATTAGCTCTGTGGGGATTTGATTATTTAATGTTGCCTGCTGTTCATGTTTTGCTTGCATTTTCTTCGGTTAAGCACATTACACAGTGTAAGTGTTGGAAGAACTGCAGTGCCCTTGGTGTCCTCTTTGGAGCCAGTGTAGCTCCTAGCATTACAATGTACTCCTATTATGTAGTAAACAACAATTATTTTGAACTTGGATGAAAATAACATAGAACATTATCCTGCAAAACCTTTAAAAAAAAGAAAAAAATGCTAGGAAACAGCAAGGAACTATACACCTTCAATGCGCCTGTGACATGTTTCTGTTAATAGGCTAAATATATTGATGATTAGAATTTTATTTTAAGCTACTGCCTTAAATATTTTTAAGAAATATAATAAATATAGTACATTTTAGAAATTTTTAACATCAAGACAAAAAATACTGCGGAAAAGATTTATAGTTCCAAACAATAGTGAGTCAATCCACATTCTTTCGCTGACAGGAAACAATGAAAACACTTCTCTTGTGACACAGTGGCATACATAATTAAAGATGCTTTGATCTCATTACGTAGAGCTTGCGTGGTATGGAGACTCCTTTGAAAATTAGACTTCTATGGTATAGCTCAGAGGGTAAAAGCATGCACTTAGGAGTAAGTAGGGGGCTTCAACTTCAGTTCTATCGTTAACCATTTAGTAACCTTGGGTAAGTTGTTTAAACTTTCTAGAAGGCCTCATATCTACAAATGGGAGTAAAAAGAGTATCTATCTTAAAGAATTATTTTTAGGATTAAATGAGCCAATATCCTAAAATACTTGGCTCATGATAAATTCAGAAATTGCAAGCTATGATTATTACCATTGATTAATTAAATACCTTCTATGTACCAGGTGCTTTATATATATTATCTTTCACTTTTTCAAATCCTGCAGTTGAGTATTTTGAACCCCATTATAGTATTTTGAACCCCATTATAGAACCCCACTTTTTCAAATCCTGCAGTTGAGTAATTTGAACCCCATTACAGACAGTATCTCAGAAAGCTGAAACCACTTGCCTAAGATTACATGGCCAGTGAACTGCAGAGCTGGGATTTCAACCCCGATCTTTCTAGCTCTAAAGCAGTGGCTTCTAACCGGGAGTGATTTTT
>NW_021158258.1:0-1357 GCF_002837175.3 Physeter macrocephalus | reverse complement strand
GTATGACAGACTCTAGGTCCATCCACCTCACTACAAATAACTCAATTTTGCATAATGCTTTTTTAATAACGCTTACTTTTATTTTGGACGTTTTGCTTCCCTTGTAACACTATTTGTGGAAATTGATTTAGGTATACGAGAAAAAATTCATTTAGCATAGACGTGTATTCCTTCAGTGCAGAGCAACAGGATCACCTGTCTAGAAAACTTTAGATTAAATTTGTGCTTAAGTTTTCAGAATGCTCAGGTAATGGTAATGTGGGTGGCAAATCCTTGTGAGGGGTGACTAGGAGTCACAGTTTCATAGCATTTTCCCCCTGATTTTCTTAGAACCTAGGTAGCTTTCCTGGCAACCACTTGGGCTGTAGGTATATGGCATGTTTGCTGCCAGATCACTCTTAATCCGAGTATGCAGCCTTTTGTACTCCCTGTGTAAGCACCTTTGGTTTGCCTCTTTTAATCTGGGCACCTAAGCTAGTGATTTTCAGATTCTGAAAATGCTCTCAGGTTAAAGGAATTCAGTACTCTCTTGACTTCCTACACTCCTAGTTTACCTTAGATACTGGCACAATTATTTTTTGCTATTTTACCTGTCCTTTTTGCTTTAAGAAGCTTTAAAAATATGTCATTCAGCATTTTTCGTTGTATTCAGAAGGATTAGTCCAAATACTGTCCCAGTCTTATTACTAAACATGATTCTGATTTATTTTTTATTAGATAACCAACAAATTTATCTGAAACAAAGAGGTAGATACATATGTACCAAGCCATAAACAGTCATCTACATGAGCCATATTTAATCATTCAGCTTTAAATTGTCATACAGGACACCAAACATAACAAGGTAGTGGCTAGACCACATGTTTTAATGAGTTGTATCATTTTATAATAAATAATTTACATCAAACCTACTGAAAAGATATGTTAAGGAAGATTAGTATAATTAATAAATTCAGTTGGCAACTGAGCTAAAATAAAAAATACCCTGACCTTTTATTTAGATATCTATTCTAACTGTACCTTGTAAGGAATACTTTAGCTACATTGATCATTTATTAAATTTTAAAGAGTATTAATATTGCCAGAGAATGAAAGATGTTTAAACAGGAAAGGACTGGGATGTGGAAGAGAGCAACAATGAAATAGTTATTCCTTTGAAGTATTTTTATCATCACAGACGTTAAACACTCACTATGTAAACAGAGTTGTAAAATTTTTCTGTGAATTTATTCAACCAATCATCCATCTATGTCAAACTTTCATTTTTCAGACATTCATTGGGCATTTTTTTGTGTATTTTTTTTTAGGACGTTTTTCCTCATCAACCCCTCTCTATCTCTCCTACTGTGTTAGACTT
>NW_021158257.1:0-1358 GCF_002837175.3 Physeter macrocephalus | reverse complement strand
TGTACTATCAGAATCATGAACAGAATACACAGCCAGAAGAATTCAGCCAGGGAGAGGACCTGGAAAGTTGTCCAAAAAAATTAGTGTTTGAATGAATCGAAAAGCATTACAATATCTCCATCTCCTGAGGGAGGGTTTACAGGCCAGACCAGGCTTCCTTTAAAGGAGGTCATTGTCATTCCTACTGTGTGTCCCTGAGAACAATCATTTGAGACGAGGCCCCACAGAGACGGCCCCAGTTCCCTTGTCACCGTATCCAGATCCACGACTGTCAGCTCCCGGTCCTTCTCCCACCAGACCTGGCTTCAGCTCCTTCCCTGTTTCTCCACATATTTATTTATTGCAGACTTTATGACATTAAAGACATGAAAAAAACAACTTCGTCCATATTTCTCACACTCCAACAAATTCACTAGTTTATTTTTCTAATTTTTTTAACATTCCTGACTTTTCCATCCAAGTAGATATTTTCCCAAAGTTGGTGGTGGCAGCCACTTACCTTCATTTTATGAATATTCTCTAATGATTCCACACAAGGTTCATAACCATCATCTTACTGGTCATCTAACATTCTTACAAATGAATATATCATAATTCACATTTTTCTATCAATTAACTTTTTGTGTATAAATAATTTTTCTTTTAAATTACTTTCTTCAGACTGGAACAAATGCTGAAAAGTCAGGTTATTGGGGTCAAATATCTTGACACAGACTGCAAAAGAGCTACCCATAGGGGTTGAAATAATTTGTATAACTCTGAATTTTCAAAGTCAAAAGAAAAGGAACTGTCATCTATACACAGAATTTAATTATTTGAGAAAGAAATACCTAAGGTATAGCCCAGTGAAAAATTAATTAATAGAAAACCCTCAGTTATCACAAGATTATTTTTATTGTCATCATTCTTCACTTGTTTTTTGGTGGACAATGTTCTTCTATTGGCTTCCACTCACTTTACAAATACAAAAGTTTACAGCCAGACACAGAACAAGCAAGGCATTCAATACCGCACAAACAAAAACCTAAAAATCTGCAGGTTAGGTTAAGGACGCTGTCAACACTAAAAAGCATGTCTTGTTCTTTCAGACTCTTGAGTCATGATGCTTTGAACTAAAGTGAACTTCCTGTCACTTTACTGCCTTGGTCTTTGAGCTGCCAGGCCTATCCTCCTGTCCCAGCCCTTCCCGGTAAGGTCGAGCAAATGTGTGCCCAGGTGAGTGTTATGTCTCCTGAAACCATAAAGACAAAACCCAGATGGGAAAGAATGTTTCCATCCCTGGTGCAATTAAAGAAGAAAAGAAATCACCCTCTTGGAGATGGGTCATGAGGAAGTATTTCTTGTGCCAGAAAGTGCAT
>NW_021158256.1:0-1358 GCF_002837175.3 Physeter macrocephalus | reverse complement strand
TGTGTGTGTGTGTGTGTGTGTGTGTGTGTGAACTCAGGTGACCACCACTGCCATCAATATCCAGCCCGTCCCCTGACAAGGACCCCTCCTGTAGACCTTTCATAGCCACAGCCCCCTCCCTCCTCCTCCTCCCAACCCATGGCAACCGGATTCTATTCTCAGCTCTGTAATTTTGTCATTTGAAGACATTACATAAGGACTTCCCTGGCGGTCCGGTGGTTAGGAGTCCCCGCTCTCACTGCCAAGGGCGGGGGTTCCATCCCTGCTCCCGGCCGGAGCTAGGATCCCGCGAGCCACCCAGGGCTTTTTTTCACGCACACACTGCTCTTGAGATCCATCCATCGGAATGGCTGCAGGTATCAATAGTTAGTTCTTCCTTTGTATTGCTAGCTGTCGTCCTTGGTGTGGATCAGCCAGTTTGTTCAGGCCTTCACCCGCTGAGGGACATGTTGCCGATTCCCACTTTTAGGCTTCTACAAATAAACCTGCTATGGACATGCGTGTACAGGTTTTCCTGTGGTCAGAAGTTTCCATTTCTTTGGCATGCCTGCCCAACAATGCAACTGCTGGGTTCTAAGGAAGTGGAAGTTTAGCCTTGGAAGAAGCTGCCAATTTGCATTCCACGGTGGCTGGACCATTTTACACGTTAGCAGCCCGCATATTTTTAAAGCACATAATTGAACATTTTCACAAAACATTATCTTAAGCAAGACTGTTAACAGTTCTGTTTCTCACTTCTAACTATGTTCTTGTATGCAATCACCAACATACTCACACAGTTTTAAAAAACACAAACCCTGCACATTCGGCTGTGATCTTCTTTTAACTAGCAATAATAGAGCTTCGAAATTCTTCCACGTCAGTACAGAAACCTCTAGCTCATTTCTTCTCTGGCCACGCGGTATTTGATAGGGTACACGCCCTATAATTTGCATAACAAATCCCCAACTGATGAACTTTTACCTTTTCCCTTCTTCTTCTTCTCCTTTCTCTTTGTTTTTGCTACCTGCTCGGAACATGTGTCCATGTCACCCTAGAATAACTACCTCTAAGTGGACCTGCCAGGTCAAAACCTATGGGCATTTACAGTTTTAACGGACACTACATAATTGCCTCCCCAAAAGACCCTGCTTGTCGTACACTAGGGCTGTTAGTCCTCTGTTCCATGTGTTGGAAATATTTTCCCTCAGTCTGTCTCTTGTCTTGAAGGACTAGGCTGGCTGGTTTGGGCTGTCAAGAAGCTATATAATTTTATATGACCAAATTTATTAAACTCTCAGTTGATGATTTCTGGGTTATGTATCTTGGGCACCAAGGCCTCCTCCCACGTGACAGGAGAGTGATGCGACTGCGGGGGG
>NW_021158255.1:0-1358 GCF_002837175.3 Physeter macrocephalus | reverse complement strand
TGGGTTGTTAAGTGGTAGGAATTTCTGGAAAGCTTCATTCATTTCTGAGGGAACAGCAAGAAAATATTCATGCAAGAGGTGAGTGTGGGTGCTGACAGAGAGATGTAAAATGGACACAGATTTGGGTCAGTTTCTGCAGAATTAGAATCCAGTTCAGTTCACATGTATCTCTGTTTTCTTTTTAAATGAGAAGAAAATCCTCAGTTCCTTAAGGGTCTGGACCATTTTTTCTCTGCTCAAAAGGTGACAGAAGTAGTGTTGTTGAACCCAAGTTCATGTACCCGACACACAGTGAGGCCATACAAACCAAAACATCAGCGTTTGGAGCAGAGAAAGGTTTATTGCAGGGCCCAGCAAGGAGAATGGGCAGCTTGTGTTCAGAAGACCCAAACTCCCAGATGGTTTTCAGGGAAGAGTTTTTAAAGGCAACATCTGGGGTGATGGCTGCAGGGTGTGTCACTTTCTCCTGATTGGGTGGTGGCGAGGTAACAGTGGTGTTCCAGGAATGTCAATCATCAACTTTCTGGTTCCAACCAGTCTGGGGTCTCAGCAAGCAGTCACCATCCTCCACCTGGGTGGTGGGGTGGGGGGAGGTCTTAGTTCCTATAAAGCAACCCAAAGATCTGTGTCAGATTGTTATGTATATCCCTTGAGGAGGAACTGGGACTCTGTTTCATGGCTGAACTGTTGTTTTTGACTGCTTTTCCTTTGCTTCTGCATTCCTTCACTTCTCTAATTAATTACTGCTTGAATCTGGTCTTTGGAACTCAGGGAAGGTCGAGGAGACTAAAGCCTTTTCCTGCAAAAAGAAGTGGGGGAGGGGAATTCCCTGGTGGTCCAGTGGTTAGGACCTTGCGCTTCCCCTGCAGGGGGCACGGGTTTGATCCCTGGTCGGGGAACTAAAATCTTGCTAAGCCATGCAGCACAGCCAAAAAAAAAAAAAAAAAAAGAAGCGGGGGGGTGGGGGGAGGGAAAGCCTTTTGTACCCTGGCAGTTTCAATCCCCCTTTCCTCTGATGCTCCTCAATCTTTAGGGGAACAGGCACAGGACAAGAAAGGAAGGGAATAAAGTTTTGGATACAAAGGTTAACCATAAACTTGGCAGGGGAACTCGGTTTTGGGGGACTAGGTTTCAGTAGGTTAGTTCACTTTAATACCTGTCCTGGGAGTTCCCTGGTGGCCTAATGGTTAGGATTCCAGGCTTTCACTGCTGGGGCCCGGGTTCAATCCCTGGTTGCGGAACTGAGATCCCACAAGCCACGCGGGCAAAACAAAAACAAAAATAAAACAAAACAAAACAAAACCTGTCCTGGTGTTACCCAAAAACTGGGTCTCCTCTTGGTGGATGTCAAGCCCTAA
>NW_021158254.1:0-1359 GCF_002837175.3 Physeter macrocephalus | reverse complement strand
GCATTAGCAGGCAGATTCTCAACCACTGTGCCACCAGGGAAGCCCCAAGCACTTTTTATTTTTAATTACAATTCTGATACATGAATGTATGTCGGTTGCAAAAATACAAACATGTCTACTGAGTGAAAGTGAAAGTTGCCTTCCCGTGTCTCTTCCCAACTCACTGTCCTCTCCTCAGGAAACAGTGTTAAGCCTTGGTGCCTATCCCTTCATGGATATACACTGTATATAGTTTGGAAGGTGAGGAATTTTAAAATTATAACTACAGAGACTGCTATTATTATGTGTTAAGTACTCAGTGCTCACCAAAAGCATAAAGGGAGTTAGAGGTAGCATCGGTCCTCAGCTTGGTTGGAGAGAGGGTTAGGGAAATGCTGAAGCCAAGACCCCCTGACACTGGGGACAACAGGACAATCCCAGGAGCCAAGGATTGGGCACCGTCCCTGGGGAATGCTGCGCCCAGTGACTCAGTTACTGGCACAGCCTCCTTTCATGGGTGTTTTCCTCTCATAGGTCCTTGGGTCTGCATCTCAGAACCTACTTAAAACTGCAGAATTCCTACTTGGATTTTCTGTCCTGCCTTGGATTCTATTCAGCACTATTAAAAGCAAAGACTCTCCTTCAAATGCCCTTTTTCCCTTTTGGCAAATTCCTGTAAGCCTCACCTTCTCACTTTCCACATTGCTTGGCTGACACTTGCCTCTGGCCAATTACAGTGTGTGGTCCTTTCTGGCTGTCCCCTGCTATGTTGAACCTGCATCAGATCCTTTCCTCTCTCTGTTGTCTTGGACCTTTCTAAACTCTTCTCCTAAAAGAGGACTGTGAAGAAACCAGTGCCCTGAGAGTTGAGTGGGTGAGGTAGGCTCCACCATCTCCCGGAAGAAGCCAGGCTATGAACGGTGGGGTGCGGCTCAGAGAGAATTCATTCAGCATTTACTGGGGACAAGGGAGATTCCACAAAATTTAGATCATTCTATAAATACTTACTGAACTTGCTTATTTCCATTTCATAATATATCATCGATACTATCCATGTCGTTATGTACAGAGCTTCCTACTTATCATTAACAATATTATACTTTTCTCCTTACCATTCCTTGTGGTAGGGAGACTAATGCCTCCCCCCCTCCCTCCAAAAAAAGGTGTTCATAGCCTAATTCCCGGAACCTGTGAATATGTTACCTTATATGGCATAAAGGGCTTTGCAGGTGTGATTAAGGTTAGGGACCTTGAGATGGGGAGATTATCAGAGATGATTGGGGTCAGCCCAGTGTAACCACATAGGACTTAACAGCAGAGAACTTTGGGACTTCCCTGGTGGTCCAGTGGTTAGGACTCTGAGCTTCCACTGCAGGGGGC
>NW_021158253.1:0-1359 GCF_002837175.3 Physeter macrocephalus | reverse complement strand
AGTAATCAAGTTCACCCTCAGCGCACTTGTCAATTACAGTGACTGTTAAACTTCTGTGAATTTAGCAGTTGAAGCAGCTTGGAAAGCAGGAGACAGAGAGAACACCTAGCCCACTGGGGGACTGTTAAAATTTCACGGGCTTCAAGTAGCCCCCTGTGGAGACACTTATTGAAACACCATAAAAATGTTCTATGTGAAAGACCAATTTTCCTGCTGGTTAGAAAATAATTGTGTGTGTGACAAATATTTTTCCTGCCATGGTACATAGAATGGTTTTATTTCACTCCTGACAGTAACCTAAGTAATAATACTAGGATGATAGAGTATTAATGCTGAAGACTGGGTGTTTAAAAAATTTTATATTGAGATGAATGTCAGTGATTTATATTTTTCCTGAATTGAATCTGCATTAAAGAAAGCCATTTTTTCACAGCAAGCACCTGTATTTAATGATGTGGGTGATTATGGTAAATTGTTTGTGTTGTGGCTTCGTCCTTTCTCCTCATGTAATTTTTTTTTCCGTAATTAATTCCCTGATCTGTTGAAGCCTTGGGTAATGATTTCTATCATGTACTGGTAATTAACTTGCGACACAACTTTGAGGAAAGACAACTGATTTTCACTTCACGTTTGTAGCAGTGCCTCACTAATAATTTGAGACTTTGTTATATTTTGTAAACATTTATTAGACATTTAGTGTCTACTCAGGGGTATGTCTCAGTGGCTTGTGTTTTAGTTCCCATTTCAGAGGTGAGAGAACTGAGGGGCATTGAGAGTATGGCACAAAGTCCTGGTAAAGTCCACTTTCCTTTACACACTTAGCACTCTTCCTGTGCACAGGGATTCCACTTAAATCTGCCCTCCCGAGAGCCTGAGATACTCTATCCGTGTGTCCTCCTACATGAAACCAAAAAGCACAGCATCACTCCCTGTCTACAAGAAAGACATTGGGATTGATTAATTTGAGCAAGATGGTGGAAGATGATGCTGAAAGCTCAGCTCCTCTGTACACCAGTGACAAATTGAATCTCAGAGACAGAGTTTTGGGTGAGGTAGAAAAGGAAAGCTTTATTACTTTGCCAGGCAAGAGGGGACACGGTGGGGTCCTGCCTCGAAAAACTATGTGTCCCCCCCTTGGAGAGGATAGTGAAGAGTTTTACAGTAATGGTTCAAAGAGGGCGTGGTCAGCTCATGGACATTCCTCTGATTGGTTGGTGGTGAGGTCATCGGGAGTCGGCCTCATCAACCTTCGGGTATCAAAAGGTCTGGGGTCTACGTGAGTGTGGGCAGCATACCCTTAACATGTCCTACCTGGAGGGGGTTTCAGTATCTGCAAAACAGCTCAAAGATATTGTTGTG
>NW_021158252.1:0-1359 GCF_002837175.3 Physeter macrocephalus | reverse complement strand
TGGGGTAAAGGAGAGGTATTTGTCATGAGGCAGGTGAAGAAGAGAAGCATTAAAACCAGATAAAGGCCTTTAAATCTTTATTGAACAATTTCCAAGAGTATAAACCTCTGAGCTCTTAGGAATTTTCTTCCCATTTTGGTGTTCTAAACCTTTTAACTAGAATTTTCCATTTTCAAATCCCTTACTATACTTTAAACTACAGAATTTAAAAATAATGGAACCTATTCTGAATAAAGGAATCATCCTCTCCATTAATGAGCTATCGATGTCTCATGAATAAATTTTACTAATCTATTTACACAACAATTTGTTCCCCTGCATATGTAACCCTTCTAGGCATTGTGCCTACACTATGGCTTTGTTTTGTTTGGGTGTTGTTTTTTAATTACAAAGGACATCTAAATGAATATTGGCCCTGCTACTCTGAAGTTCATTTTCTGCTTATTGACTTTTCAGTGTATGAGCAAAACAACATTTATTTTCCTATCAACTTAGCTATTCATATAATGTGACTCACTTTAGGTCTTCTTTCCCAGAGTATATTGCTCCACCTTTTTCTGTTGTTGGGTTTTTTGCTGGCTTCTTTTTAAACAAAGAATCCATTCTACAAAGAAAATGGAATATAGTATTAGCTGCCATTCTTATTCATTTTAAAGGAAACAGTGCCATTTTGTAGCAATAACTCACCTACCCAGAGGTCATTTTTCCAATAATGTCAGTCACTGAGAACACAGCTCAAAGAAAAAGGCCTCTGAGAAGTTAAAATAAACACCATAGATCTCATTCGCTAAGCTCATGCATTTGATTTCCATCCTTTTACTCTGTCATTCAGCAACTGTCTTTTCCCATTTTAGACATGATCCTAATAAACCTGGTTACCTGGTTTCTTAGCCCACAGAAGATTAGAAACAACTAATTCAAAAAAGATCAAGAGGCTTCTAGAAATTGACATGATGGCTGGTGACAAAGGAGAAGATAGAAAAAGACCCAGACTCAGTAATTCAAAAATTACAGCAATGAGGAACCAGTTTGTGTCTGGTCAAATAGCTCTACATTCTGCAGCAATCTCCATTACCCTAGAAATTATGTTCCTAACGACATCTTTTTAAATTTATTTTTATTTTTGGCTGCGTTGGGTCTTCGTTGGTGCATGCGGGCTTACTCTAGTTGCAGCGAGCGGGGGGCTACTCTTTGTTGTGGTGCACCAGCTTCTCATTGCAGTGGCCTCTCTTGTTGCGGATCACAGGCCCTAGGGCATGCGGGCTTCAGTAGTTGCGGCGCATGGGCTCAGTAGCTGTGGCTCGCGGTCTCCAGAGCACAGGCTCAGTAGTTGTGGCACACGGGCTTAGTTGCTCCGCG
>NW_021158251.1:0-1359 GCF_002837175.3 Physeter macrocephalus | reverse complement strand
TCTATGGGGAGAAGTATTTGGACTGGAAGGTGGAGAAAAGGGACAGGTGTTGTTGTTTTGTAGACCTTTGTCACTTAACCTGGCTGAGACAGTGTCACCTGGGCTTTAGGAATCACCCTGACAGCAGCCAACAGCCGGGCACCAGACTCTGACATAAAGAGTACTCGTTGGAGGCCACCTAATGGAATAGTTCTCTTAGCCTGGACTGGTTTCTAAGTTAGAGATTTGATTGATTGATTGGTTGGTTGATTGACTGAGCCGAGCCATGTGGCTTGCGAGATGTCGGTTCCCTGACCAGGGATCAAACCCGGGCCCCAGCGGTGAAAGCGCCGAGTCCTAACCACTGGACCGCCAGGGAATTCCCTAAGTTAGAGATTTTAAATAGCAAATTGAGTTTTCGAACTGCCTGGCATCGATGTCTGTTTAGAATATTCCTGTCCATTCAGTAGCTACTTGCAAAGCCCCCACATGCAGGACACTGCCAGGCCCTCCCCTCTGCTTTGGAAACCAACTGGCACGGAAGCTCGGGGGTTAATGCAGTGGCTTCATCACAGTTTGCGGGGTGAGGCTGCATTCTCCAGCGCCAGCAGAGGCTCATTCGTTCATCTGCTTCCCCTGCTTTCCCTCCAGCCCCCAGTCTTTTTTATATTAAGGCCTTAAAAGAGCTGTAAGAAGAATTTTTCAAAATACATTGTTGCCCCTCCAGGTTTTGCCACATTTGACTGAGTGGCCGTCTGGTAGCGTTTCTGGTGGCCTGTGGCTGTCCCCTCCGCTCTGTTGTTGGAGCTGGACCACTGGACTCGGGAAAGATGACCTTGAACCTGTCAGGGGGCCTGCCTTTGGTGGTGTTATCAATGATAATCATCTTATCATTTGTCTCACAAGTGAGAGAAGGTTACTCTCACAAAGGTAAAATTTCTACAAAATCAAGGCCAAAATGAATTACATAGTATATACATACATATCTATCTTTCAAATTATAATATATTCTAGCCTTAGTTATGGGCAGAATTGAATTAAATATATAGTTGATCACCTAAGCAGCCTATTACAGAGTTCTTTGGCAGAAGTTCTTGATTTAGAAAATGAACGTTAAGAGGAATTCGGCTAAGTAAGAAACCATTTATTCGAAGGGCCTCCTTGCAGAGCAAAGCACCCTTTTCCCGCTTGGAGTCAGAGAAAGCGCCCTCCCCTTCCATTTTGATTCTGCAGAGTGATCTGCTGCTGAACTCCTGCCCTTCCGTTGCAATATTTCAAGTCGCAAAACTGCAGCTGCTACCCAAAGATGGGAAGCTAAGTCAGGGCCATTTAATTTTGGTACCCTTAAATGGGCGTTGGGTGTCGGTGGGGGGAGGGGGG
>NW_021158250.1:0-1359 GCF_002837175.3 Physeter macrocephalus | reverse complement strand
CCACCAGGGAAGCCCGTCCGTTTTTATAAGGATAAATGAGATAATATGGAGTATGTTCAAGCAGCACATGGTAGGTACAAAGGGATTAAATTCCCTTCTTTTATTTTTGTATCTCCACCTATTTTTTTTTTTTTTTTTTTGGTCCTTCATGTCACCCTCATGCCATGGATTATCTAACTGGCTGGGTGTCCTTTTCAAAATTCTCTTATTTGTGTTACTGAATCTCTTCCAACATTTGCTCAGATTCTGCCTTTTCTGCTTCTAGATAGAATAAAATCGGAAGGCCTATGTCCCATACCCCATGAATGTTCTGATTTCAAAAATGCCCCCCCCATTTTCCCTTGGAGGAGGACAATTCAAATTGACCAATGTTTTCTAATCTGTCCATTATTACCTCTTTTCTGCATCGCATGAAAACCTGCAGATGGTACAGAACTCCTTCGTTCCCCTGTCTTGTTATCAGATGCGCTGTTATCCAGGAAAACTGGGCAGGACCAGCTTGGTGATGAGCTGGTGACAATGAAGGCTTTTATTCTTGGCATCACTTTGCAGGGTTGGTGCGTCTGAATTTAGGATCGGCAGATGCGTTTGTTACTCCCTCCTCGTCCACCCCCCCAACTGGCTCTGGATTTTCTTTAATCGTCCACTTTGCGTGAGTTTCCGCTCTCCCGGTGTATTTTAATAGGCTATTATTTTGAGCCCTACGTGAGAATTTCTTATATTCAAATATTCAATAGCAATTTTGTGCACCTTTGTTGTTTTCAGTTGTCAGATGAAGCCCCTTTTAAGGTAAACATTTTAATAAACACATTCTTTTCGCCTGGGTGGTAATACGAAGTAGAAATGAATGCATTAGCAACCCCTGCCTTTCTTTGCCTCAAACAGCTCACTTGGTACATGATTTGCCTTTGTTCTCAGAGTGTTATAGTAAGGAGCTGGAGGGGCCCTCACCCTCCAAGTTAGAATTTAGGTGTCTTTACGTTCTGAAGTCTTCTGGAATGTGTGTTTCTGCTAATGTTATCTCATAGACTTAGGTGAGACAGAGAAGGAACACTTTATATGTCCTGGTAACACAAACACGGGATCAAGAGGACATTACCAAGGCTGCTAATTGAGATTGTCTAGGCCAGGGCTTCTTGTGCTTTAACCTGTACGTGAATCACTTAGAGATCTTGTTAAAAT
Source organism: Physeter macrocephalus (assembly GCF_002837175.3). Classification (NCBI taxonomy): domain Eukaryota; kingdom Metazoa; phylum Chordata; class Mammalia; order Artiodactyla; family Physeteridae; genus Physeter; species Physeter macrocephalus. The sequence goes on along the minus strand of NW_021158250.1, from coordinate 177 downwards.
GCAGTTTCTGACTCAGTGGGTCTGGGCTTCAGATTCTCCATGTCTAACACATTTTAAAGAAGCCCCTGGTGGTGACAGTGCTGCTGGTCTGTGGCTCTGGTTGCAGCTGTAAAGACTCCCCCCCCAGCATTCCTGTCCACTTATTGTGATGCTTACCATTCAATGTGCCCCCCCAGG